>NW_026542597.1:69172029-69436939 GCF_028750875.1 Macrosteles quadrilineatus
AATTGAATCAGAATTTCAGGTTTGTTTTCCAATCACGTAAACATATTTACATAACAGAATAAGTTTCCAAAAGTTTCTATAAAGAGTCGTGACGTGGATATAAACTTGTACTTTAGTACATAAGGAACGACCTAGGAGAAAGCCACTGTGGATTTGTGATTGACTTGGCATTTGCGGGAAATGAAGATATAGTCGTTAAGTCAACAGCGAGTCATCCATGACAAATGTTAAAGACGACGATTATTGTTTTGTTACAAAATCACCACACAAAATTTATTCGGCATTCGGCCTTCCTTTTGTTGTGAAAGGAAGAGTCCTTCATTGTCTGGGTTAGGTGCTATTGTCGATTCTACCAACGTTTAAGAATTTAGTAATTACTAGACAACACTGAAAATTTATTTAAGCTACGAAGAAAACATAACCTCATGACTGAACAGTTTCTAAGATAAGATAAGGATCATAAAAAGTTCAAATTAATTGTTCAAATCTATTAGCTTTTCTCTGTGAAAAATTACGCCATGTGACCCTAAAGTACACACGATAATATCCAATAAGATTGGTTTTATGGAAATTTATTTGTTCATAAGACCACATGTTATAAATGAGTGGTTGGTCACTTCTAATAAAAACTAAGATTATGCCTACAAATTTGACGCAGCCAGTAAAACCACAGTATCAACATATTCCCATGGAGATTTTTCATCTTTATGAACCAGCTTAAGATATTTTTACGGTATTTTTTTCTGTCGAGTTTGTAGAGTGTGTGTTTATATTCACTAGTTATGTACTGGTATTTCAACAACTTTAAAACTTTTTGTAAGCTACGGTATTGCTTGGCCAGAGTAAAAAGGAAGAGTGTAAAATCCACCCTCAAATATGGGATTAACCTATAACCGATGTCTGTACACACATGCGTAATTGAACACATATCGAAATAGGCTTCAGGGTTTAAAATATGAGAAGTGTCTTGAAGTGTAGAGTGTCTAAATCCCTAAATATTTATCATGCCTGATTACCGGCGTAATTGAATTAGCTTCAATTCTTTTAATTTTTAAATTGAAAAATAAAGGTCAAACAAAGACAATGCACTCAATCAAAACCTTATATTTCACATTCTTCATATTCTCTTATAAAAACCTCACTGTCACTTTTGCGGTGAACTTTCGTCACATGCAATTACTTGACGAATCACGACACAAGTTTCTATTCCATGCGTGCCACGATCTGCGGACCAAAACTAAGACATAAATTCTTCGGGAAATGAAGCGTGAATGCGGTTAGAAGTGGCACAAGCCGTGTTTCCTGTCCCAACAACGTTTATGGTGTATTATCAAGTGAACATCGCCAAGTTGCAATCATGCTGGCCAAATAACTGTCATTAAACGGCGATTGGCCCGCCGTAACGGAACCGGCGTTGCCAACATCGGAGGAAAATTTACCGCTTTATAATTCACGCGTTGATCACCGATGCAAAGGTATACTATATTAAATACTGTTTGAAACTACATTTATTATAGATTGTACACAAAGATAGTTTTTGTTCGATAATTGAACTGCTTGTTTCAGTTTAATCTTAAAGGAACGTCGATATTTCAATCAGGATTGCATTTAGTAGACCTTATGGCATAATCGAATGTATATACAGTATAATTTTGATTTTATATAAAATGGGATGGATGTGGTAAATGTGCTCAGATATAAGTCATATAACTGCTACCTTGATATTTGGGAGATAATGATGGTATGGAAACAGCATTATTCCTTAAGGATTTCTAAAATCAATTGACATTAGGTTCACAAAAGCTTTAATTCAAACTTCGCTTTGAACCTAATTCCAAAATTAGTATATTGCTTCAATATGGATCAAAGTCCAAAAATTATGTTTGTAGCCAAGACGATATATTACTTTCGAAAATTACTCGTAATAACAGCTTTATTTTGTAATCTCCACGTGGAAAATAATACGTACACCAACTTGGAATGGAAATTTTTTGTGGGACCAATTCACGCTATTAGATCTGAAATTCTGAACGTGGTAAGCGAAAGGAAGTTGACCTTGGTTGATCTCCTTTAATTGAATCGTAATTGGAGTTACCCAGCTGAAAATTAGTTGATATAGGTGTTATAAGAACTAAGGTGAGGGCAATGATCATAGTTAACAAGCTATACAATATTGGTCATGTTTGAGGAGAATTGTAGAATACCACATGATTGTGATGACCTTTGTGAAATTAGGATCCAGGTTTGTGGTTTGAAGGCGTGAAGGGGCAATTACTTAGACTAGTAATCTTGTTACTTAGATCTTGTTTCTTGGGTCTATAAATACTTGACTTATTTGACCGACTCCCTCTACTTAACGGCTTTAAGCAAGAGACCCCTCGTGACGTCAAAATTACGTAGGCGTTTTTTCATGGGGGTAAATATCCGGGGGTAGAATTCCGGCGACAACTCAATCGTAAATATCGACGAAGTAGGTCGGATGAAAAAGGACTGTTACAGCTTTTTGAATTAGGAAGATAGATAATGTTAAACATGACAACGACATATCGCATGCTTTATACTGGATATTAGAAGCTAATGAATAACCGAAGAGCCGTTGATTTACATAAACCAATTAATAAAATCAATTACAACTTGGCCGATACGTAGCGTAGCTGACCACGTGGGTAGATTTCCAGGGGTAGATGCCCGGGGGTAGATGTCTGGGGGTAGATGTCCGGGGGTAGATTTCCAGTCGCGGGCTGTAGGCGTTTTTTCATGGGGGTAAATATCCGGGGGTAGAAATCCGCTACCCCACGATATCCACTAAATTCAGGTCATAAAAATAAACCTTGTCTGGTTTACGAGAGTGCTACCACAAGAACCTTTATAACCTTAACCAAGGAGCATTTTAAAAATTAATCAGTAGCTCCAAGACTATATTACTATCATTAAGTTATCATTTTTTCACAACGAAATGCTTACTGTCGGAAACTTAAAGCTGCAAAAAATCAGAGCGAACACTCCGGAGGAAGCAGTCTGGTATTCAGGACAGAATAATTGTGCGGATGGCTGTCATTATTGCGTTGCTGAGTTTCTACACCTCTGGTGCACCGTTCGTACGTCATGCTGATACCAATCATCATTAGGCTACAAATTACTGAGCAGGTGGTACAAATTGTGAAAAACTTTTAGTTTAAAATATCTACGGACAAGTGGCGTTTGTTGATCCCCTTAAATCTACAAACTTAACAGGTTTTATAAACATCTATCTGTAGACTGGAATAAAAACATAAATCTTAAAATCTTCCCTAAAGTAAGTGGGAAACTATAAGGTGACATCAGCGCACCCAGACGTTACCAATGTGAAACAAAACCGAAACAGGTCTAATGACTTTGCAATGGGGTAAGAAGTGTTCTTGTCCTATTGAGCGAGTAAAAAGCTATCGTCCTTTACAAGTTACATCCACGTATTCGTCTATAGTTTTATACATCACAGAAAAACTAAAGCCAGCATTGCCTTATTAGCGCGACACGAGAAATAGCAAGGAACGGTTGCAGCGAAGGTCGTACCGTTACAACGTTGCAGCGGTTGCACTGATTTGTTAATCACTTGTTGCAAAAGTAACAGTTACAATTGCAACTTCATGATTGTTGGGCATGCAGATTCACCAGTAAAGTACTAATTTGCCTACTGGGGGAAGATGTCGGAGCGTCAAATCGAAAATCACTGTTATCCTCTTTCATTTACTGTTTCGTTAGTATTATCATAATATACCGATAAGCCCAGTTGTTATTTATAAATATTTTTTGTGTATTGATTTGCAAATAATGAACTAATTACCGGTAGTTAAATTAAGAACTCATTTAACTGTTTGGGCGAACGTATCCATACAGCAATAAACTTTACTTATCCATTAGGTAGTTTTCTTAAAAAAATTATAGAAATACTTAATCGGAAAGTCAACGTTCAATTTGGTATGAATCTGTGAAATTTTATCTTGAGAACGCAACCTAGGTGCGCATTTTTACCCTAATATTAGTGTAGAATGGTGTGAGATGACATGTGTAGCTTTGTTACTGACTAAGATCAGCTGGTTCATCAATCAGGATCATTTATTTAAAGCCTAAAAATCAGGAACAGCTGGGTCTGGTTTTAACCACCAAAAAGCTGTTGACTCTTCTCAGGATTGAACCAGCGACCTGATACTGTGTAAACAAACCATCAAATGAATTCAATAGTAGTTCTGTTAGTGCAAATGTTTCACATGAACTATTCGTATACTGTACACTGGATCTTGGATCTAGCCTGTTGAAGCTAAATTATAGAGAAAGATCAATTTACACTTTAATCCTAATATTGTCAAATACACTTCCGTTGTTCATAAATTGAATGGATACAATTATAAACTTTATTATTTCAGTTACTTACCAACTATTATCAATAAAAAAAGTAAAATCAACTGTAAATTGAACGTAAAATGCAACAAGCCTTTCAGTAAGACATCACGGCAATCCCTAATAAATACATTTCAATATTTCATGGCAAGACAGCTATCGCCCTCTAATAGCTCCCCTGGGTTGTCAAGATAAAACTATTATTCAATTTTACCGTTTGTGAAGAAGAAGAAGTTGCCAAGTAAGGATTGACAGTTCCTCCAGTTCAAGTACAATTTACGCAAGCGCCGTGGTAGGTCTTTTACAACAAGCAAACTTGCAAAATGAGCTGCTAATGTAGGTCTATTTACCAACCTACACGTCTAATAATCTAGTCTTGTGGAGTGGTTTATGGTTTAATGATTGTTGAAGTTGGAAATTGTGTCTTGGATTATGTTATGGTTGTACTGACTATATATAATTTCGATCCTGTTTGTAGACACTTTAAGACTGCGACTGGTGTGGCGGTCAAAGCGCAAGCCATATGATTTGAAGGTCCGGGTTCAATCCCAGATAAACCTCAATGGTTTTAGCTATAAGATTAGGCTAAGTGTTGGTATTCAGAACTCACCTGTAAATACAGATTTTAGTTTTACAAATGTAAAGATTTTAATAAAGTTAAGTCTCTCAAATGTGAGGAATCTTTACTTTATTAGAGAACTACTTTTACTACAAGTCATACTATAATTTGAAAAGAAAGTGTAAAATTTATTTTCTCCATCCTATCCTACGTAGTTTTAGCGAATTTCCCTATAGAGAAGTAGCTATTACCGTGTAGGTCTCATGGTAAGACTTAGGCCCGGGACCGATTTACTTTTTCATTTTGGTGTCCCCAGAGGCCAAAAACACCATTCGTTCAAATTTTTATATATGTACTAGCTGACCCGGCGAACTTCGTATCGCCTAAGTTATAGGTTTCCCCTAAGACAGACCGATGGAAAGAAAGTACCGTTACGTTTAATTTTCAAGATGATCTAGTTCGCATCGCTCAATCACGTCCTGGTTGAAGTTCGTTCGCTACGCTCACTCACCTTTGGGTTGGAGCTCGTTCGCTACGCTCACTCACCTTTAGGTTGGAGCTCGTTCGCTGCGCTCACTTGCCTTCAGGTTAGCTCGTTCGCTACGCTCACTCGCCTCCAGGTTGAAGTTCGTTCGCTACGCTCACTCACCTTTTGGTTGCAAATTAGCTGTTGTCATAAATGTAAAAGAAATAATAGTGCTGCACCCTGTTGGTAATCCTTGTAACTTTAATGCTATTGAACATCATAGAACAGAACCAACTTGTTTAATTGAAACAGCTGTTAAGATTCATTTATTCCATTTCTCATAAGGTTAACATGGGAAACTCCAGAGCCACTGGGGCGGAGCCCTTTTAAGAATTTCGAAACGGGAAATAGTTTACGTCCGATTCGCATACCTACAGAATTTACACACCAAATTTCATAACGATCGGTGAAGTCGTTCCGGAGGAGTTTGCAGACAAACACTGTGACACGAGAATTTTATATATTAGAATATATGTGTCCGTGAACACGATAACTTGAGTAATTTTCATCCGATTTTGATGAAATTTGGTTTAAAGGTGTAAGGCGGGATAAACTTGCATGAGTTCGCGATCCAGCATGATCGGACCATGGGAACAGGGTTTTATGGGGTAAAAATTAGTTTGTCTCACTTTTGACCCTCAAAACACAAAATTTCCCAATTTTTCTCTAAACCTTCTTAAAAAACAAACAATTCAGTATATCAAAGTGTTTTTGTACGGTTATTGGTTACGGAGAAAACTAAAAAAATGGTAAATTTAAAATTCCCATGTTATTCTTATAGAGAATATTGTAAAATGTTGTAGTTTGCTTGTTTATGGATATCTTTTGATCAAACTTGGCAAATATATTCATTTTATACTAAGCAATAATTATTTTACTTAAAACAGACACTTTATTAGTTTCCTTGTGGCAGCAAACCGAGGTACTCGTTAAACCTAATGTTATTTAAATAGATCAATCGAAAATCAATTCAGCCAAATGGAAATTCGCTTAGACGGCAGGTTTGCTGCGGCGGGGGTATTTTATTTTATTCACGTCCTTAGGACATTTAACCAGCTTGACGTGATAGCAAACAATTTCAAAAGACAAGTTTAAGCACAATATTGCAACTATACTTCTTATCCCAATGAAACATCTAAAGCCTGTGCCGTGTCCGAACATGCAAAGATTGCGACTAAATTGTTGCTCCCCTCATTCAAGGTTAAAAAATGTACATCTACCCTCTTTACTCCTTAGTATACCGAGGAACGGGCGTTTGGGAATCAATCTTAGCAGTTAATTAATCTTGTTATACGATGGTTAAATACCAAAACACACTTGTGTGCACCCCTAAACACCCCTAAGCACCCCTAAACACGTTCTACACCACACACACACACACACATATGATAAAATGGTCTCCAACTGATATGGCCAATTAAGTTAAATAGGGTCTCAAATGATTGCTTGAAAAATAATAAATAATGTAATATCTTATTCAATAGTCAATGGTAATATTTAGTTTAATATTATCAATCATTAAATTAGGGACGTCACATAAGTGCGTATTTTAACCCAAATATGAGTGAAGGATGAGTGTAGAATTAAGTGTGAGGATCTGTGTAGCTTTACTGACTTAGATAAGCTGTTTCATTAGTCAGGATCATCCATTTATTCCAAAGTACCCATGAACTTTTGCGCAAGGTTTCTCGTCATGACGAACATTTTAAGTATTTGGTTATTGGAGGTGCGACATGCAGTTTTCTCAAAGTTAATGGGTACTTTGGGATTTATAAATGGATACGAAAATTTAATTGCCGATATACGCCAAAAACGCAACTTTACCTACGCAGGAATTTACGATCAACTAAATTTACATAATAGTTCTAAAATTACATTCTAACATGATAGTAGGTCAGTAGCAGTAGTTACTAAAACATATACTAAAACTAGTATTTCAGGTATTTTTGCCGTGTGCTCAAGAAGAAGGAAATATAGTTCTCAGCACTATCTTTGGGAGTTGTGAAGGGTCAGTGAAAAGGTCACATAATTTAAAAGGTTATCATCGCATCATTCTTCTGACCAACTTCTTAACAATAAGGTTTGACCTATTGTTATCATAATTTATCGCCTAATTATGGATTTTAGATAAGAGAAAGTCAAATTGTATTGAAATTCAGCCATGTGGGAAACGAAATCCGGCACCACTTAATCCAAACAATCTACATCCACAACTAAGATGTAAAATATCTTATTTTGAATAATGTTCGTACGAAATCCGAGCAGTTTGCGTAATAATTTAGCTGGTAATAGGCAAACCAACTGTTTGCCTAAGAAAATTAGTGCTTGGTGGGTACAAAAATGATGAAATCGAGAAGACATAGAGACACTCTCAGGAAGAGGGGTGGAAAAACTGGACATAAAATCGTTATGAAATTCAAATCTCACAACATGAATAAAACCATAAGAAATAAATCTTCATTAATTTAAATTATTATTATTTTCTTTCTAATAAACCAACCGACACATAAATAAACAAACTTTTGTGACTAATAGTTTTTGCTTCTCCTGTCGAATTTGAATTGTCACGAATTCACTGTATTATAATGTAAGAATTATGTTGTACAAATTCACTAGGTACATGTGTTATAATTCAGGTAATATAATTAAAATACATACGACGTAAAGAAATAAATTGAAATGTGTAATAAGCGTATATCTATTTTATAAGGGTATGGTCTCTTATGTGGGTATTCCACTAACACAATCTAGAGAAAATTGCTATTAAAATTGATAAGTTACTAAAATGTTAGTTACTAGCTAAAATTTCCAACGGCATAGAAAAACACAGAAATGTCATTTGAAAAATATTTATCCGTGTGAAATTTCCATTTAACACTCTCAACTAAATTGTTAGCTGATTAGAAAGTATGGCGCGTGTCGTTGGCGTGCGCCAATGAAAGTGTGAGTGCAACAAAAACAAGTAGAGCGTTGGATCGTTGCACGTGAGCCATTAGCGGCTGGAACTAAACATCAACAGCTGTTCTGTACCATTGTTGCAATTGCCACTCATTGCTGCCAACTTCGTTCCACTAAAACTCTTTTTTTTATATATGAAAGAGATTTTGCAAGAATTGATTTTGTTTAGTTTTATTGAACGGTTGTGTTAAAATGTCGTAGGGGCGTGTTAATTTAAACGTAATTGATATAGACGATACCGTTTTTACTGTTTCCTTTTCCCTCACGAAGTTAACTTTTTATAATTATAAAAGGAAATAATTTAAATAATTTTTTTTTATACATTTTAAGTTTTACACAACAATTTATTGATCAGATAAAATGATTGTGTTCATTTTATTCTTTCTTTACTGTTTATGGTCTATAAAACGACAAAAGCTGTAGAAAAAAGTTTACAGTCTTCCTTCTAGCTTTGACTTGTGATTCTGGAATTACACTATTCATCCTGATGTAAAATCTTAAGCCTCTTTTGTTGTGTTGTGTTTCTTGTATGAACTTCATAAGTGATTTAAAGAAGGATATGTTTCCTACTTTTTAGTGGCAAATTAGTTGCTGTACAAGCCTCACAACGAGGAGAGAACGCAGAAGATTATGTGGATATTCAAAATCCATAAATAATTTCATACTTAAGTTTGATAAAACTAACAAAGGTTTACTTCCATCAACTGTGTGGAAAAATAAAGTTAAAAAACAAAGCACATGTGCATTTAGAAAGTGTAAACATTGTGTTCTTCACCAAGATGAATTTAGGTTGAACATTCCTCTAAGCCTTCTCACGTTTGTTTAACTCAACCAATCTTCTCTGACACATAATTTCTCAACCACTCAACGCGCGAACACAATTCCCAAGTAGCATTACACAAAACACAAATAACACCAGACGTATTTGCTCCAACACACAGCATTTCACATTCAGCGTTACCTTTGATTGCAACGTCATGGTCGTCGGTAATTAAAGGGTTCTATTAGAATGGTTTCGACCCAGTTAGAACTTCTATTGCGTCACACGACGGAACATAGGGCCTTGAAGTCCTTCGGTGTTCTACGTGAAGCCCGTGCCTTGACCGAGTCCTACGTTGGGCCGCCTGCGCCTCCAAAAGGGTGTGTAGAGGTCAACGTCAACTTTTGGTAGGTGGAAGGGGTAAGTTACTGTTGAACATAGTACTTATATATATATATATATATATATATATATATATATATATATATATATATATTTAATTCTTACGGATAGGTTGACGTTTATATACACTATACAGGGTGCCCCTGAAGTAAATACAAGAACTTTAGAAAAAAATATGTTTTATGAGTCAAAGTGAAAATAAGATGAAAAATAAGAAACTTGGTATAAGAGTAAAAGTAGCAAAACACCAATTAAAACTATACGACAAAACTATTTCGTTTAAATGGAGGCAATTTAAAAATAATAAATAACTGAAAAATCACGACTTTTGGTTGTACATGTTGCACATACTCAGATTGCCCTAATTCCGCCAATCTTTAAAACGACGTTTTTAGGAAATTTTTTAAAAATGCTTACGTATCGTACGTTGCATTAGATCAAAATGACAATCCCAAATCGAACAGAAAGTTATTCAAGATGTTAGAATTGCAGTTTACACATCTGTCTAATAGGTAATACGCCAGTTTCACAGAGAAGTAAAAGTACTAGTAATAATTTGTGTTCAAAATTAGGAGTAGCAAAGTCTGTCTATACTTTCTATCCTTGAGTAAATCCTTTTTACTAGTAAATTTCTTTTAGTTTAAAAACTGTTAGAACTGTACTCAAATGGGTAAGCAAATACTGTAGCTGTAAATTTTCTTTTGTTGGAAGGATGCCGAAATAAATTGACGCTAAACTAGTTGACTTTTTCGTCTTAATGCTTTGGTTCTACTATTTCGCTTTTGAGAACTCGTCTTGTATGTTTAGGTATATTTTAATACTTGACATATAAAAAGGCATAAGAGAGTATCCGACCCAACGGTTTACTTTATGTTAATGCATCTATGCTTTGATGAATATCATTTGTGATTTGCATATTTGAATTTGAAAACAGAAATTGAACTTTTAAGCATAAACAAATCCGAGCTTCCATTCACTGTAGTCGGATCTTGATTACACTCATTATCAACTATATTACTACAACGACCGCCCTATTATAGCAAACTTAATCATGAGGTTTAAACATGGTCTTGCTAGGTAATTGTTGATAATTGAGGTAATCGTGTTCATTAAACACGAGCGACTTAACTTCAATATCCTGCTGTGAACGATCAAATAAATTTCCTGCGTTTCGTTGACTTTGGATACTGAACTTCAACTCAATTTCAACTTCAACTTCAGCGTTCAACTTTGGATACTGAAGTAGATATAGTTAATGAGCTACACACATTACTTACTTTGACTTACTTTAATAAGCTACTTTTACTCAAATAGAGCTCAGTTGACAGGTTGACTGCCTCTCATTTATTGTGCTACTGTTGGAGTCTTTTTTCTGCTTTGAGTTTTCATACAATGAATAATCCGATTCTTTTCTGCTTTGTGTAATATTATCTTTGGATACTTGTGGAGATAACATATCTACAGACCAGCTGATGTCAGTAATAACTCATTAAACATAGTTGATGGTCGTGTATTAATTAATTGTGCCAAAGAGTTCCTTAACTGCGCAAGCTTTGGAGTCCCAAAAATGTTTCTTAGTTGCGCCAAACCCAATCCAGGTAGGTGTGAGTGCCGATAAAAGGAATAACCTTGTTTTCATGTCATCCTAACCTAACCTACCTAACTTAACCTAACTTAACCCAACCTAACCTAACGTAAGTTAACCTAACCTAACCAACTCAGTCAAACAGTCAAAGAGGGCCGCCACTTGCAACCCCGCTAATGAGCTTATTGGGTAGCTCTTTGGAGTAGTTGGCGCAATTCAGGAATACCCGACTACCTGACTCAGTTGGCACAATTAATGCCCACCCAAGTAGGGTCGAATGGGCTTCTCCATATATTTTGGGATTAGTGAATTTATAAACAAGTGGTAAGTGCCCCCTTTTACTGAAGGAATGTTGGCGAAACTCTCGGATCACTCATAACAGACAAAATTAGTCATCGACCTGACGAAGTATATTTCCATGATTTTTAGACTTTTTTAGTTTAGTGTAACCTCTTTAAAGTGTGTTTTAATATATTTAATAACCTTAACATGTTTTTCGCGTAGCATTATGAAATTTTATACTTATTTACAGAACTTTCAGGTGGGAGAATATAGTTCAACTTCATGCCTTGAAGCTGAAGTTCTTAAACATCGATTCAGAGTACAGTAGTAAGTTCACTTTCAATTGTTCTCAATTGTATTTTTCTCCTTCGTATATCTCAAAAGAGAGGTGAATTTCTTCATTTCACAGTTTAAATACACAATTTGATCAAAGGACTCACCAAACAGACGAATCGAGGTTATAAACCCTCGATGAATTCACCGACGATACACAGCACCTTCAAAGGTCAGGTCGTTCAAAGTGATAAGAGTGATTATGTCAAGAGCAAACAGGTCATTGATGATAGTAGCTCGTGCGAAAGGCTGTATGGCATTCCGATTGTTCATGTAACATATACAGTGATAGCCAGGTCATTGCCGTAGGTAGGCTATACCACAAGCTGCGACCAAGAATTAGCATTGTCGCCAACCTTGACGACATGGTCGTTTCAAGTAATTTCATCAAAAACATTTCACTTTTTATGTTGTAGATTTTTATGTTGGCTACCCTGAATTCACGAGGAATTTTCTATACACACGAAATCACATTGTTGTATTTAATTTAATTTTATCGAAAGAATAGTTTTGTGTTTATTTGTGTTTCATATAAAATGAATAAGTCTAATAGGAATTCATTTATTCAGTAAACAAGAAGCGAGCTATTACAAAAGTCAATGCAAAAACAAAACTTAAAATGTATATAGGGCCTACCTGTATTTAATGACGGTGTACAGTATGTCCCACAACACAATTGCTCAAACTTAAAACCTTAATTCGTATAGTTTATTTTGCCTATCGGCGTATTCCGTACTTGTCGATTAATATCAGAAATCAACGCCAAAAGGCGTTTTGCTATTTATCACTTAGAGATTATAATTAGTCCTGTGTTTATTTAACATCTTCATTGAGTTTCTTAAGGATTTTCCAAACTTATCTTTGCTGTTAATAGTAGTCTAATCAATTATCTACGCCTCTAGTTTTCGAGCATGAGTTTGACTGCTGAATTAAAGAGCTTGTTGCAATGAATTTGACTACTGAAATGAACTATTCACTGTTATGAATTTCAGATGTACTTTTATTAGTTTTGCTCCAATGAACTGTTCGTAATCATATATTCTATTTTTTTAAATGTTAAAAGTGTTATTGGTTTAGTCGGAATTAACACATATAGAACATACGTTTCCGTATATATTCAGGTAATCTTTCAGGAATATCCTATGATAGGTTGAAGAAATTTTCTCTTTTGCGTAGAAATGAAATAGACAACCGAGTAAAATGAAGAAACTAACACGAACCAGCCAAGTCTTGGTGGTTGAGTCCAATTCTAGGAAAGGTTGATTCTCTTGCTCCAAATTGATGTCATTTTCCACGATGGAGAAACCACAAGTCCATATCTCCCAGTGCAATATTGGTGTTAAACCAGTAGAGAAATTGTCTTATTAAAGTTGGCATTTTACTGCAGGTTTTGAAAAACGGCCTCTTTGTGTAATAACAATGAAAACTAAGAAATGTCGCTAGTGTGGTTAGCCAGTTAGTAGACAAAAAAATCTGTTTTAACCACTTATATGGGAATGCGTCCTTCCAATACTTGAACATGATTTTAATGGTACTGTAGTTGTGAATAATAAAAAAATGCAGAATCACCACGATAATAGGAATAAAGTTAATTTGCTTACCATAAAATAATCACATTGAGACATGCTTCGTATTTTTTTTACCGGAGGATGAATGTATAATAGTGTGAGATGTTTATGTATCTTTGTTATTGACTTAAAGAAACTGTTCCAATATCCAAAACCATTATATTAAATCCGTGTGATAAATATTAAACAAAGAAAATTTGACTTCAGTTTAAAACCATCTAAAAGCTACTGACTTTTATAAGGGTTAAATAGGCAATATACTGGTTAAATAAGCACTATAACCAATCAGCAAACCAAAAGAATTCCTTTACATTTATACTTCCTGTTCAATCTCCTAACAGACTGTTTTTAAATTAACATATGATTGAATGTTTATTTGTCAAACAAAAACAAAAACATTAAGTCATTAAATGTGTACAGTTCTTACAAGCAAGTCATGCTTTATTTTCAAGTTATATAAAGTTTCATTTTTTATGTGATTTAATGCATTTTTATACAAAAACAATGTTGGACACACTGGAATTGTTCATTTTGGTCCTTCGAGCCGGATAAAATCACGAGCTTAAGGTAAATTAAGTAATTACACTTACTCTGCATCAATATTCACCTTAAAATAGTAACCCATATTGTATATTGCTTAAGTGATTATAGTTGATGAGGTAAAAAAATCCCCAATAATCATACTTACCCTACAACAACTACTGACCTCACATAGTGACCTTATACTTGATCCTACTGACTTTACATAGTTATGAACCAATCAAAGCCGATCCACGCACACGCTAATCAAAGCAATTTGAGTACATTGTTTCCAAATAAATAACACCCATCATAGTTACACTGTACTATGATTTCTCTCGTGCAACATTGTATCTTCTATTTCCCCCGACAATGACACCGCCATATGATTCTCAGGCTCCTGTCTATGATTATTTATGATGAGTATGATCACTCATGTACCTTGGGAGGTCGTAATAGCTTCCCACACATCACTCATGCTCATGCTCAATGCTGACTGCTCGTGCCATGCTCGTCTCGTGCTCGTGAGCTATGTGTTGTAGAACCAGTGACTCACGACGGAAATGCTCGTGATCTTCGATTCAAAACGTGTAATTTTCCATTCAAAGTTCACGACCTCAGATTCGGCGCATAAACTAAGTAGGGTCTAATACCGTACAATTTGCGTTGTGTGTTTTTCGGCTTTCTTTTCAGGTGGAAATATTCACATTTGAATATTGGGGCAAAAATTGAGTATTCGAACATCTTTTTGCCATTAAGTTAGGTCTACATTGTTGGTAATCCTACACGATAGGAAAATTATTTTACCTCTTATTTGAGAAAAAAAAAAACTAAAACACGATATTCAGTATACAAAATTAACTCTTTATGAATAAGGATTGGACATAATTAGCGCTGGTTTCATAATTTGAAGTAAATAAATCACATATTTGTCCACTGACGCGTTTAATTTAAAAATACTAAAATATTTTTAAATTTCAACTAATGAGTGTATGATGTACAAATGCCGTGTACTGTAATACATAATAAACACAATTATTAAAAATCAGCTATGAAGATTGTGAAGGGAAAATGTACAGCCACGAAAACGGCTATTGTTTTCAACTTCAACAGCTTTTTTGCGCTGGTAACAAAATGATTACTTCAGCCCTGCTACGCATGTATCAATAACTACGGGTTTCCTGCGTAATAAAGAAAATATTTTCCTACTGGTTAAACAAAAAACAATTATTCAAATTATTAACAGAAATAAACAGAGAGTTTAGTAGATCAACGTATTAATGAGTGGAGAGTTAAGAAATATCTTCAAATTGTACGACAACCGTATGTAATTATACCTTATGTACATATCGACGACAACAATGTTATAACATTTTCAAAGTAATCTTTTTCTCTTGATGTTCTAGACTTTAACCTATAAACTTGGACATTGTGTTCCCATTCTAAGGCCTTGGTTGGGTAAACAACCTCCCACATACTAATGTGATGTCACATGTCTGTAGTAGGCTACAGGCCAGGCTGGCCGGACTGTAAAACCAGGCAGGAAACCTTGTAAGGATATAATCGATCACATGTTTAAAGCAATTACAAATTGTAAACATTCCAATGCAACGTAAGAAGCACTCGTAGCATACAGTACTTTGAAATAATTACAGTAGTTGAAAATTACGTTCAAGAAACTATTTTTAATGTAGTTGGGTCATTTAATATGAAAAGAGCCTTAAGTTTGGATTTGATTAAAATGTAGCTCTATTTTTTATTTATTTAAAATAAATATTGTAACCCTATTAGGACGCATTAGGGAGACTAACTACTAGTGGTGTATAAACTTTAATAGTTCAGTAACCAGTAAGGAAAAAACTTATTATTACTGTAATTATTATCAATTAAAAAAGCCAGTTTACCTCCTAAAACACTCCTGTTGTTATTTTTTAATGTTGCTATTTTCTAGTACTGTGTATCACTCTCTTACAACAAGAGTAACAAAAACCAAAGATGCTAAACATTTTTAATGATTAATATTCGTTTTGCATTTAGTTTATCGAAATTGTGTTCGAATATACTGTGATTTTTTAGTGTTATACAAAAATAGAATGATTATACAATATTTAAGTCATTCTTTCGGCCATTCTTATGATTAAGTCCATTGACAATTTGATTTAATTTTGGTTCGTGCAGTACACAATTAAACATTTTATTCATACAAATATACTGATTGTTGGTTGAGGTGACTACAAACCCCTATTGCATTCATTTCATACGACAATTTTGGAGTGGAAAAAACGTTCAAATAATGGTACCAACATTCACGAAATACGTCAATAAAGTTGACTCTATATTGATGCTATCTTGAATTTTAGTTTAAATAGAATCTAATTACTGTATGTAATCATTAAATTCTATTCGAACTAAAATTCAAGATAGCATCAATATAGAGTCTTATTAAAGAGTAAATTAATTTAGAACGCTTAATAATTGAGTAAGTTTAACATTTTATTAGTACAATATGCGGTACATAACTTGTCAATCGCCCGCCAGTGGCGACATAGTTAATGACTGACCACACCATGTAGTGACCTAGATAGCTATAATGTGATGAAGGTTAGCAAGTTTCATTTAATGACATTGAATTACATAAACTACATTTTTTAAATGATTATGTAATCGTAAGTCCAGTGATTATTTGTATGGAATCTTATTGTTTGGCAGGAATGTATTTTGTTTATGTAGATACATTAGGGAACATATTTTTTGCTTCATTTGAATAATGAATCATTTAGTATTATGCATTTTAAAATAGGTTAGTAAATAAATAAAATAATTATATACATTTGAAAACAATCTGTTTCATTGTTAGACAAAGTTTTCCGTGAAGTTTTTAAGCATTTTTTTACAATATAGAGAATTGTAAAAAATGTTAAAAACGAAAGACATTTTTAGACATGTTTAATTGTTAAGTGACAAGCTCAATTTGATTATGGAGACTCAACTACTATTTAGATTTACTATTAATTTAGATTCATCCACCGACTTCTCGACTTCTGCCTTACGGTAACGACTTGAGCTATTTTAATTATGTTTATCTATAAACTTGACAACTTTTCCTTAAAATCCAACAACTGGGCAACAGTTTTATTGTAATTACTTCACAATATCATCGACTAAGAAACACTAGTAGACTTCTCATCCCATTGTAAAATTTGAAGCCTGTTTTTTCGTATAGTTCATGTTGGTGACACTGGGTGCTAGTGTCGAAAATAATATACTATATTTTTGGGGGTAGTTTCATGATTTGTGCTTTACTGGTTATAAAACTAGGGGACGAATTATTGTTTACAATTAGATCGTTTTATTTGGGTAAACGAGGCTTTAAATAGCTTAAATAACAAGAAACAAAATTGTAAACGATCCTAGTGGCACCGGACACAACTAACAATTACATTGTCATCAGCTTTTCCATAAGGATGTCAAATCTACTAAGCGAGTATGTTTATCCATGCAAATCTACGGAATCGTCAATTTCAACAACTTCTTTCAATCAACGACTTCTACTTTCGATTCCGCAACCGTACCATAAACTGTTACTTTATATTCCCTAACGAGCCATGGTATTTTACATAAGCATTACCACAGACCCCATAGGCATATGCGTTCCAGAGAAATAATATTCTAACGTTACTTTAGATACAGCTACTGACCTATGTACTAATTTAAATATGTACCAAAATGTCTACTACTTTGGATCCAGTTTCGTTCTCTTCCCACTTCAACATCGATCTTAGAATACTTAAACTACCATTCATCGACCCCCCCCCTAAACTTAAGTACTACTTAAGTAGTTAAGAACTTAAGTAGAGCCACTGACCTCCTGGTTGTCCACACTGTTGGGAGCAGTTTGCCCATCTGTAGACCTTCTTCTACTGCTCTCCAAGGTAGAAAGCGATTGTTTGAACCCGAGTTCATCTCCAATACTGAGCCCTGAAAATGTATTCTGGTTAAAAACTGGAAAAACTTGTACAAAAAGCAAATGAAGAATATTCTACAAAAATTCATAGATAAATGGAGAGTTTTTTTCAACTCAAATTCAGGATTTCCTTTTGTAGACTGACTTACTTTAAGTACAATTTGTTCTTAGTTAGTAATTACACTTGACAAGCGTTGCAGCGGAAATAGTGACTACTAAAAGCACGGTCCTCTATAATTGTATGAAAAATAGACTTAGTGAGTCTAATTAAAATCAGGATTTGTCACTGTCTATAGTTTGCATGAATTGGCATTACTTCAAAAAATGTACGCAAATATTCTTGTGATATTTCAGATTACTTTGGTGTATAATATCACTATTGAGATCATAACATTATGCTATGGGGGCCATTATGGGCCGCTAAAATCCCCCTTAAAGTTTTGTTCTCGGCTTAGGCAAAATACACACCAGTTGTCGTTGAAAAAATATTACAAGTAAGTCTAATACTGTATTCGTGAACAAAATGTTCAATTGAATTAAATTTTTTATAGAAAGCCAAGCAGTAACAACAATAAACTGTAAACGAGTTTAATTAAGAAAAAATGGAAACTTAAAAAAAATACACAAAGATAGATGCAGTCTACTTAAGAATAAATTTATTCTAATGTATACAATTTAAGTAAAAACTAAATCCAAAGCTTATTCGATAACACAGCATATTTTAATTCCTATAGTTAATTTGTACTAATCCAAGATGTCTCTGCAAAACCATTACAAAGCGTCAACATTTTACCTAGTATAAAATTAGTGCAAGTAACAATCTGTAAGCTCAATGAACCTGCTCCTATTATGGATTGTTTGTTTATTACTCCCGCAAACCAGTTGCATGCTTATCTCAATGTTTGCCCATTACCAAGGCTAATAATTAGCAACAAACTACAGTAATTAAGTAATAGCCGTGGGAGTCATTACTTTGTAAACTACTGCAGTTAATCTGGTTGTTTCTTAATTGTGGAGACAGTTTTTGTGGTAGGCAATTTTTAAAATTAGTTATTCTGTTTTGTACAGATTATAAAGCATTTGTTCACTATACTACGGTTATTATACAAGTTTAGTTAATGTGTTAAAACATTTTCTAAAACACACATAATATATTTTTTAGTTTCTTTTTACTTTTAGGAAATACAAGTCATAGTAAAAATTCCAACTTGTAATTTTTTACATAACCTTCAGTTGTATGCTACAACTGTCTATAAAGTTAAAAGGGATTTTCTCTGACGTGTGATAGTAGAAGATTTATCTGTTTTAACCAATTTACTAGATTGCCTCATTTGAGTTGTTATGAAGCTAATTAAAGGGTCCTAAAAGCACAAGAATACGTCAAATAACACTTATGATTATATATTTACACTTATACTGTTTACTCACAAGACGGTAAATACATATAAAAGTTGGTAAGTGGTGATCGATTTCGATTGGACACTCCAATCATCATCAGACCCAATAGTCGAATAATAGGCTACCCATTCGCCTATTTTGATAATGATTGGAGTGTAGAATCGAAATCGATCACCACTTACCACCTTTTATATGTATTTACCGTCTTGTGAGTGTACGATTAGTGGGGATCGATTTCGATTGTACACTCCAATCATTATCAAAATAGACGAATGGGTAGCCTATTATTCGCCTATTGGGCCTGATGATGACTTCCAATCAAAACCGATCACCACTTACCACCTTTTATATGTATTTACCGTCTTGTGAGTACATCTATTATTATAAGTGTAATTTGACGTATTGTTGTGTTTTTAGGTAATTTAATAACACGTACGATGCTGATTAAGAATTTATTCAATTAAAATGTGTACAAAATGGATATTTATTGATTGATCGTAATTAGTAGACTTCTGCACCCTTGTAATTTTGAGCAACCTGTTTAAGTCTTACGGCACATAAACCTGTTATATAAAAAGGTAATTACATTATCAAACTACCCAACTACATGCAAAATGTTATGGCAAAGACGTGGTTTTACTAAACTGGATGTTAACCTTGTATTTAACTATCCGAGATTAGAAAACTCAGTGATGTCATCAAACTTGTGAAGTTTTGAGTTCGGCGTTGCATAAATTTATTTGAATTCAGAAGCATTGATATTCCCAGTAATTTATCCAAAATTCAATAATAATGGAGAATAAGTCAAGACATTATGCAATGGTTGTGTGAATGTACTTATATTACTGGATCATAAGTGAATTTGAGAATAAAGTAATATAAGCTACGAAGGAGTTACTTGTAAACATTTGTCATGTCCTCAATTAAAATTGTGAATCAAGGGGGTGGGATAGTTGTGTGAGGGGGGCGCTTACCGATAGCCACGATTTCTATGGCCCTACAATGTATCTTGATAGTCACAGTAATGGGCTTTAGGTCAGGGGGTCATTTCTGTTTCATGATCCCACGACGCCGGGGCACGGTAGCTGGGATGAATCTGGGAGAAACGGGAATTCGATTTTCCCTCACATATGAACATAGCTGACATAGGTATGGGTATTTTTAGTTTGTAGGAAAAATGTTGATTTAAGCCACAGTACAACGGCTTCTCTGATGGACAACACTATACCTTATACATCACATAAACTTGACCTTCAATTTCATTCGACAAACATATGGTTAATTTTTAATTTGTATGTTAGACCAAACGGAATGTATTTTTAGAGGGTCTAGAAATTACCCCTTTTGTATGTTTGTATATGTACAAGGTTTTTGTAACAATTTGACACTACTTTAAGTCGCAACAGGGAGAAATGGGAGCTTAAATTTCCCGTTTTCCCTGTAAGCTGCCATCCTGACAACGTCTACCTGGCCCGCCATCGTGGCTATCAGGACACCAGATGAATTCCTCTCAATACCCCACTAATGGCTAACAGGATGCCTCGGTGGACCTTACAAATTCGTGGCCATCAGCTAGGACGGTAGGAGCCACGTGAGAATTTATTACGTGCATGTTCCAACACGTCCGGACGTGACGCACTGCACGGTACACCTAGCACGTCCTCTAGGTCACAACTACGTCATACACTCAACTGTCTCCTTGACCTAGGTCAAGATAACACGGTTTAAGGTCTTTTCAGATCTTGAAAACTTTATTAGTTCTATAATTGCAATATCAAAATTTTGTTTCTTGCCAGGTGTGCAGACCGACGGATTTGTTAAATTAAGTCTTCCTATTGGTTCAAAAGATGGTCCCAGTATGATATGAATGATTATGAAGAATATAATTTGTGAACACGTTCTTGTATATTAAAAAGTAACGTTGTATTTAGAATTATATATAGAAATTGCTATTTATGTACTATAGTTGTACTATGTAGCATAGCTTTCTATGTTTGTTGAACCTGTTAAAGGATTATACAATTTAACTGTAGATAAGGTTATTACGGAATTCACAAAAATATTTTAGGGTGTATGTTTTTATGACACCATCCATGTTGTATTTCAGTTACATATCGAATTATTACTTTACTATACAATGAACTCTCTGCTTAAATATATAGACCTACACATTCAATAATTTGGATTGAAAAAAACAACCCGTTCACTGACAGCCAAGATACTGAAATTTAAAAACCAATAGTAGCCTATTTATTTACTTGTTTTGTCGGCTCTGAAAATATATAAATTATTTAAAATTGTAAGTCTAATTTAATTTTACTGGATTAAAAACGCCATTTGACTGTAGACATCCAGCATGTATATAGCCAATGTAAATAAATGTCAATCGATGTATAGACATAGGTAAAATATTGTAATGTTTAAAATATCATCGCAAACTTTGGAGACTTGAATGAGTGGGAAGACTGAATTCTCTCTAAGATAGCTTGACATTATAAACGTGAGGTTGTTCTACTGGTCTCCACTAGGCTTGGTGTTTAGTTGCGAAATCTGGTAATCCAGACACCTTGGAAATCCCAGCTGATGAGAAAATCTACTAGTATCAGCTGTGAATCAGCTGTTTGCCCTTACACCAGACAGATACGGTATATGACACACTTTTGCAAGTGTGGTTTTCCAACCATCTGTAGTATTATTCATCTTATTGTAGCAATCCCTCGTTAATCCGTACTAATCGGACGGTTAAGCTCCAGTCAGTGAATCGCACTGGTATCGGGGATTGGTTATTCATGTCCATAAAAAGTTTCTAACCATTAAAAAGGCTACTGACTTTTCTCTAAATGCGGCAAAATTCGGGTGCCCTTTCGGTACCCCTTCTGTAAACGCCTTTAACAGAAAAAATCAAATAGTGTATTCTACATTTTAAAGGAAAATATTAACTGTTAAGAAGTTAGTTACAGAAGCTTTGAAAACCATGATCATACAATTGATATGGGGCATATTTAAACCCAAATGCAAAATAACTCAATCATGAATGGATGTTGACCATGGTGAGTTACCTTAATTTTCCTACTCACTTAGACCATCTATTTCTAATTTTTTTTCTAAGCCAGGACCACTTTTTATGACTATATTTTGCCCAATTATCAAATATAACTGGGAAATTTAAACTTTAAAAGCTAAAATTTTTCTCAGGATCTAGTAACATTCTGATCACTATAGTTGGGCACGGTACTGCATACTAAAAATAATCGTGGGACTAAACTTCATAATTTAGAGTGCTGCATTCTTTGTAGCTGAATTAAATTTTAAGAAATTATTGTCAAATGGATGTTCAGATGAAGTAGACTGTTTTAATGGGGTCCGAATAAATAGGGACTTGCATCTCATGTTCTAAACAAAAAAGGAAACATTAAGATGGCCAGAAGCACACTTCTTCCACATTCTTTCCCAACATTTATTAACCCAGAGAATTTTTACCGCCTTATCCTTATTGCAGGGGGAGCTATTAGCTCTTCTTATTTGGCGGTTGTGATGATTGCACGAGGCTAACTTTCTAAATGATGAGGAAATCTTTAAGGAAATGTAAATACACTTCTAATGAGAGTGGCCGTCTATTTTTAATGACCAATGTGGGTATAATCTGATTATTTAATAGGTTAAAGGGTAAAGGTGATTGCTATATGACAGGATACCTCATGAAATGTCCTTAAATTTACACAACAACAATGAATTTTGCTATGTTAATGCTATGTATTTAAAACATAGCTTTAATAAGATGAATTTACACATATTTCCAAAGCATTATATTGAGATTGGTTCATTGAAAGATGTCAATTCCTTTGTAGGACGAACAAATTATAAAAGTGTAGCTCCTCCAATTATTTTGAGGTTTAGTGTTACATTTTGTAAATTTCTTTACTAGTCAGAAATTAATAAAATGTTATTGTTATTTAACATAATATTTAAATTTAGATATATTGATCGCAAAATTAATAATAATATAATATTTACATGTTTTTGTATCTGCTCCAAATACAGTGGATTATTGTTTATTCTGGAAATTTAAAAATATAGGCCTTTGGTAACAGGTACAACAGTATCTCAAGTTTGAGGCTTAAGACGCTGGCGTTTGTTACACATCAACTTTGGGGTTAAACTTTGTTACAAGCCACCACCATGGAGTAAGCTAAGCAGACACAAAGTAATATCTATTACCTACATTAGATTTTTAGGTTAAACCTAACCACGTGCAACCACCATAGAGTAAGTTAACCAAACACAAAGTAATGATTAATCACCTCTAGTTTGAGGTTAAACCTAATCACAAGCAACCACCATAGAGTATGTTAACCAGACACAGAGTAATCTCTAATCACCTCAAGTTTAAGGCTAAACTTTGCTAAAAGCCACAACCATAGAGTAAGCTAACCAGTCACAAAGTAATATGTATTACCTACAATTTTGAGGTTAAACCCAATTACAAGCAACCACCATAGAGTAAGTTAACCATACACAGAGTAATGTCTAATCACCTCAAGGTTGAGGTTAGCCTTTGCTACAAGCCACCACCATAGAGTAAGTTAACCAGACACAGAGTAATGTCTAATCACCTCAAGTTTAAGGTTAACCTTTGCTACAAGCCACCTCCATAGAGTAAGCTAACCAGACACAGATTAATATCAAATCACCTCAAGTTAAAGGTTACACTTTGCTACAAGCTATCACCATAGAGTAAGTTAGCCAACCAGACACAGAGTAATGTCTAATTACCTCAAGTTTGAGGCGTAAAGACGCAGAACCTTACCGAGTCCGACGTATCCTTTGACCCCACCAAGGTTCCTCACTCGGAAAAGCCCAGATTTTTTAAAAGCACAGTTTAACGTGAAACCAAAGTCTGATTCGAAAACACAGGTGCTTTGACAAACTCGACACGTCAGCCCTGAAAAAGAACATTTCAGTTAGCTGCAAGTTTTACAAGTTTTCGAGAGTGAGGGCCCGGTCAAGTTTGTCTTGGTAAAGTCAGTGTGTGATGTTTTTGGTATTTGTGTCAGTTTAGGTTTAGTACTTAAGGTAATTATATTTTTTTGTTTTTAGTAAAAGAGTAAATGTGCAGAGGTGTAGTCAAGTTGGATAGTTTTGGTAAACGTCAAAACGAGTAAAATTACTATTAATTAAAAAAGTGTAAAATAAAACATTTCTTTGGACTTTTGTTGAATAATTACGGTATATATTTAAACTGAAAACACGTTTGCTAACCTTTTATTTTTGTATACACAACTGTTTCGTTAGTTTAAAATATAACTTTTTTGATGGAAACCACTGTTACATAAAATTTATGTTGTTTTTATAATATTTAAAGGCTGAATTTGGAAATATCAAACATTTTAAAAAGAATTTGCAGCTGATTAAACTTTACCAATCCTTGCGATAATGGTCTTGATTATGGTACAGGTAAACAAAATAATTTGTAATTTTACGACTTTGTTTGATTTGAGTTTGATTAAATTTCACGACTTTGATAAAAATGATTTAACTGTTATTGAATAAATAATTTTAAAGAGAATGATATTCAAACTGATGTAAATATATTTAACACGTATGCTAATCGAGAGTTTTATAAACGTAAAATCAAAAGTATAATATAGTTTTTTTTTTTTTCAAAATGAAAAATCTTAAGAAAAATCCATCCCTTCCCTAAACTGTATGCATAAGATGTCGTCACATATTTATTCGATGTCTGTAAAAAATACCGATAAAGTCAGTAAGGCAATTTACTAACCAATCTGAAAGTGCGTTGTTGGTTAGTCAATATGTTAATACCCCGAAAAGTTAGGTATAGAAAGGTAAAGAGACAGTGAAGAAAGTAAGATAAAAAAGTAATCTTAAAGTAAAGTCAGTGAAAATAGGAAATACAGAGTATAGAAGAAAAACACAGTAACCCTGAAATAACATAACATCAAAAATTAATGTGCTAAAAAGTTAAAAAAAAAAAAACTTAACAATCTTTTAATGATTCATCAAATTTTATGTAAAACCAAAATTATAAATTTTTATGTTTACTCAATAGTGCGATTATTAGATGCACTGTAGTATGTATAAAACGGAAATGAGATAATATGTAATGTTTATATTTACACACATTTACAACGTTTTAGCACATTAATATACACAGTTTTAATATACAAGGTATGAAATAATTCCAACCAGCCAGAAACTGATTTCCTGTAAGTTTTTATATACAAAGTGTTACAGTGCAAACCCCTCAGAATATTTTATAAATTTATGTTTAATTATTTATGAAAGTTATTAAAATTAAAAAGATCTATTATCTTATTTCGATAAAGTCAAATGTAAAACAACATGTATAAGAAAAATAGAAGTTTTACTGATATTAACAGTTCTCCTTTAACCCAGATTATTATCACTTTTGTTGCATGTGTTTGTTGTTGAACAACTAAAATAAAATAAAATTTGTAGTAGAAGTAACTTCAACTATAGATACTCTATGACATTCAATGAGATAAAATAGAAAGACTAATAAATAAAAATAGATTAGTTGACTAATAAATAATCAATAAAATATTCTAATTAAAATTTAGTGAAATATACCAATGGTTACTAAATTGAACGAATAGGTTATGCTCGGATGTATAATTCAGTATCCAAAGTCAATGGGAGTAAATGTGAATTACAAATCAACAAAGGCATATCCAACATGGAGATAAACGCTTTGACCTACAACTTGGTCATGATCCAAATCACTCATTGTTGTACGCGTATACGATTTCTCGTTTAAGTGCTATTTAAAACGCCGCTAAACAGACCATTGTCTTCGCTGACCTTTGTACTGACATATTTAAATATAACTGTCGTATTTGGTGGAGAGAGTTCTCAAGCGTCGAGAAAGTTCTTATACCTGAGATACCTATTTTTGTTGTATTGGCATAATCGGATTGTTAAATGCTAATATTTACTTGGCTGGGTTTACGTTACATTAAGTAGCTGTGTGAATGGTGTAATTATTAGTTGAACGTACGAAAAACTTAATTGAAGTTGAACATTATTGTTTTTCCTAAACACCAATACTCTATAGTTCCACCAATTTAATCATTATTTTTACTCACACGCCTCTTAAAAGGTCTTCTCTAGCATTACCTTTTATTTCATTCAAAGACAATATAAAATGTGTGTATACTGTGGAACCTCGTTAACAATAGGTACCCTAGGTAGCTATTAATCCTTTATATCAAGTGTAATTTTCAACATTTTATAACTAATCACATGTTATTGATTAGGGGATTCTTATCACAAACCCTAATATCAAAGTCAACCTCGATATCAAGATTTTTTATAATCCCCAGGAGAGTATTGTTATTGAGGCTCTACATACATTTTTTACATGAGAATACTATATAAGTGTAGTAAAGATGGAATTATTGGAAAATATAGTATGTTTGATGAAATGTTAAACATTGTAATTTATAATACAAAGAAAGGTCCCTTTTTGGTTGATATCCGATATGTACTATTGATTTCAACGTTGTAAGTTAAGTTTTTAAAGCCAAAACCATGACTGCATTATGTATTAGACTTAAATAAATCTCTGTCAAATAACAAATTCTATAACCTTCCACGTCACCGGGAACATCCAAGTCTCATCTTCAAAAGTCCAATCCTCGGATGGTCCGGATCTTAATTATTACAATTCGACCACTTCCTTCTTGAGCCCTACTGACCTCCTTGGACGACCTTGGTCGCGCCCGGCAGCTTTTACCGCTCAAACATAACAGCTTTCTCTATGGCGCGACTTCCTCTCGCATTCCTCTATGTCCGGTCATGGGACAGCCACTCCTGGACTACCGGTCTGGGGCGTCCGAGGAGTCAAACGGGTCCTGGACGAGGGAGTCAGACCAGTCTGGGGTCAGACGGGTTATAAAGTGAGGTTTTGGGACTTAGAAAGGTCATAGAAAAGAGTTCGGAGAAATATTTCTGTGGTTGACATTTTTGGGTTGTAATTTCTCTGCATTCGTTCCTACTTTGACTGGACGTGGAGAGTTAGCTGGTCTATTGGTAAAACACAGGGTTCAGTCCCTAAGGTCTGGGTTAAAATCTCGTCAATAACCAATGGATTTTATCAAAGATAATGCCGAAACCCTTTATGCCTAGCCTGAAGTAATCTGCAAAGTGGTCTAGGGCTAGAATTTGAAGGAGGGACATAAAACCACTAAAATTTACCAATACAGTTCACCTTCGTACTGTACCGGCTCACCCCCTTGCTTTGCTGGATACGTTCCACGCACAGATCTGTAGTCTATGTGGACGGGCAAATGCAAGGTGAAAAAAAAAATATGGATGACCGTCTCATAGATCATAATATAGTTTACACAATTTCCTCTAGGATTTATTTTTTTAATAACAATTAAGTTACCGGTACGAGACCTAACGTTTTTAGTTTTACAATAGTCTCAGGTGATCAATTTCGTATCAGTACCTCATCTGGTATTGGATTCGAATACAATAAAGTTTTCCCGAAAATACGAGCTATTTGATCGAGATATCTCGATGGTATAGAGATAGACAACCATCATAGAGCATTATAGAGCATCATACTAGCTACTTTATAGCCGCTTTAAGGATTTTTTAAGTTTATATTGCATTGCAAAGTTGGTAAAGCTAAAAGTCTCTAAATTGTCCTCATCATCTGTAAATTACGAAACTAGGCTTTCCATTTAAACTCTGCACTTTTTTAATACACAGTGATAATATTGCTCTCACGAAAACACAGCGTATTAAATAAGATGATGCGTTGTCTGGTTCACATTTCACAGCTACATGTCATTTACCGTTGCCTGTCATAGCAGATCGCCTTGCCCTGTATAGCATGGCACTTGTGCCTTGGCTGCTATGTTACTGTTACTAGTTTGTTTGTTTAAGGCAATGTGTGTGTCTGTAAATGATAAACTACTTTTTGTGACTTTCATTTTGGAATTGTTTACGACCGTTTCTAATTCGGCGGCTTGTATCAAAGGTGCACGTGAATTTAGAATGATTTACGCTTATGAACCGGAATTATTTAAGTGGCCACATTTTATTTTTGTTATTTTAAAATTGTTTTTAAGAAAGTACATTCAATTTGATAAAAATGAAATTGATATTGATGAAGAACGTTCTGTTGAAAGTGATTTGACCCGTAAAAGATTGATTTGGAATCAAATCTGCAAACTTATTAAAGTTAGATAAAACAAAATTAAATCTCCATTTACATTTTTTGTAAGGTTGCTATAAAGACAATAAAATTATTTAGTCCACCAATACTCACTGACAACTATCAAAGCTAGATAATTTTAATTAGATTTGAAACGGAAATATTATTTAAAATACATAATTAATATTCTTTGCTAAATAAAAGTAAATATCCTTCTAATCATGATTCATCATCTGAACTCACTTGAGGCAAAACAATTAATTTACATTGCCATTTGGCAACCTAATCAGTTTTTGAGCTTGAAATAGCTTTAAATTTATTCACTAAGCGATAATTAAATTTGCTGACAAGTCGTCATTCCCAAAGTAAATCCTATTAGCTGGAATAAGTTCGTAACTAAAATACGTCTTGTTTATTCGAACCTGTTGTTTGTCAGAGAATTTCGCAACCCCTTTCTTTCATCTTGTGAAAAACAACTCAGATTTACTTTCTATCGGAGAACAAGAACTACATTGCCATCTGATTTGCAGGTATTTTATAAGTTCCTGAAATTATTGTTTATAATTTTCTAGGAGGAAGGTACTACCATTGCCTTTTCATATTGAAGTGTACATTACGTATTAAAAATCGACCAGATATTAGTCAGGGGTTTTACTAAGGGATAAATGTGAATAATCTCTAACATGTGCTTATAAAGTATTAAGTCTATTTTTGGTATGGTCCTTTCATTGTTCAGTACTAGATTTAAGTAAAATTTAAAAAAACTAACGTTAAAAAACTGTTACACAAAAATTGTTTTATAAATATGTGAAGATTACGTTAATATCTAAGTCGATCATGATTATTTAGAGCTAGACACAATTTTGTGGATCTTAAATGCTGTAGGTGTACAAAATAATATCAGGAAATCAAAATCATTATATAGTTAATCAATAAACTTTAATTGGTTTAGTTTTACAAGATACACAATTCATATTACTCTATGATTCGTCAGCAGGCCGCTAATAAGAAATATTCGTTTTAGTTCTCATATTCTTAGTTGAAATTGACTACCGAAACAGCTACATTTTATGACAGTTAACATTTTTAGTTACTTTATTTTGGAGTACGTAATGGGCGTAATTTGTGTATTTAGTATTAGGGAAAATAAATTGAACCAGTCCCTTTCCCTTTATTTTGTTGTATTGACGTAAAATTAACATTTATTGTAAGATATTATATTGAATGTAGAGTTTCATCCTACTATACACGGCTGTGTCAAAATACTGTTTAGAAAACTTTAATTTACAACTTTATCTTAAACATTCAGGACAAGTAATAAATGTACTGTATTGGTCATTTCGAAACAAAATACCCATCATACATGTTCCGTTACAAAGTAACGATAAATAACAGTTATTGCCGGAGCTGTTTCGCTGATGAAACTGTGATAAGGTAACTGGTTACATACGTTGTACAATATTGTACAGATTGTGATACGCTCTTGCCCCGCCCCCGCGGACCACTTTCACCAAGGTACAACACTGGATACCGCGGCTGACGGATAGGACGGGACTTCTTCCCTGGAGTTCAGGGCTCAAATCCCGTCAATGACTATTGACTTATAGCGATAAGATAACTCTATGACTCAAAGGTTCAGAGCCAACGTTTCATGTTATTTTATCAAGAAAGCAGAAAATAATACCTCTTACGGGTAAGAAGAACTTTCTCTGTATTTAAGAAAGTGCTTTTCCTTACTAAGAGCCTCACTAAATGTATTTTTAAATACTGGACACTTTTAAACATTTATATGAGTATTCCCGGGAGCTAACATGGTATGGAGATTTGGCAATATATTGAGTAAATATTCAGTTTTGGAACGCTTACCAAGCGACTAAAGAAATACAGTATTTTATGGTACAAGATTTTGGCAATCATACTTAAACAGTGAGATTAATATTATGGTTGTTGAAGTAGATATACATCTATATATCTATATGGACTTGCTGTTGTAAAATATTCATTCAAGGAGAACATAGTTCAGCGGGTCTCTAATAGGCCTAAGTGGGCCAAGTTCTACAGTCGTTTCTCTTCTAGGTGTTCATACAATGAAGTTTGTAAAGAGTAATTATTTAAGGATATGCCTAGTTTATTAGAGTATTGACTGAAAAGTCAACAATCAAAAAGACGCTGACAACAACTGGTAATTTTCATATAATAGCAAATGTAGATTGTGCAATTCTTGTTTCGTTACAAATTCTTAGTGTAGTTCTGTTTCTAAGTTCTTAATGTTATTTTGTGTTGCTTTAAAAATACAAAAACTATTTTCCCACACAAAAACACTTATAAAAAAGCACCAAATAATTTCAGTGATCAACGAATCCGGTTATAAAAATCGTTTAAATGTCTGTCAAAACGAAACTCAACACTTCAGATAAATCGTTACATCGATTATAGCAGTTATCCTTGCGGTTTACTGGAAGCTGGTCTCCTATAACAGAGATCACTAGGACAAGTGGTCGAAGGCAACACAATGTCCGTGACCGCTGTGGAGGAATTAAACGAGTGATTCGTGGGTAAGGACACGTCTGATAGCTTTCCCAAACGTGATCGTAGTTACAGACTGCTGGACGTTCATTGGACAGTTGTCTTGTAAAAAGTGGTCATTTTGTTAAGTTGTCACTATTATCGTATGGATGTTATCGTAGGCTATGGTCGTGCGCTCCTTGACCTAAAAACTCAATTCTAGTTTTTATAGATAAGTGAATTCGCGCAACTTAATTCGGGGGGAGCTGGTCTAGTGGTAGAGCGCGGGGCTTTGGTGCCTGAGGTCCCGGGTTCAAATTCCACCAATAATAAATGGATTTTATCCATGTGATGATACCGCAACCCTCTAGGACTAACTTAAAGTAATGTGAAAAACTGTTCCGGGCTAGAACCTAGAGTCCTATGATATGAAAATGGGACATTTAAAAAAAGTCTTCGGGGGATGCCGCGTCTTTTAATTATTGGTGAAATACTGGGAAACGTTTAAGATATTTTAGCAATCGGTCAGAAATGTCGATCAGTATTTTAGCCAGTTCAACAACATGATAATCTCTTTAACGCCAGTTTATTTTACTAGGTAAAACACCTGACAATTATGTTGTTACGGTTCATTTTCCAACATATTACTTATGTGGGAAGAGTAAGATATAGAGCATTTAAAACACAACCTTTCGCCTTTCATATGGGAAATTATAGTAAGAAATACCATAATTACCTAGAATAACGAGATGTCAGCGTCTTATTAAGACATTGAGATATTAACAGCTAAGAGAACCGTTATTAAATCGCATGCTACTGTGGAAAACACGCAGCGGCTAGCGGACAGTTCCAAAACAAGAAGCAGGACGTCCCCAAAGGTTAAGGTATGGTTCGCATGACCCTAGACTATAGGTAATGGCAGAATCGTGACCAACGCTTGAGATAAATCAGTGAAAGTATTAGTCACTTCGCGGCTACATGGGACAAGTGAGTCACCGGACTTCATATGTTGCACCGTTAGCTTGACAGAGGCGCGGCTCGTCTACGTAGTAGTTAGATCGCGGCACATCTGTCAAGAAGAAGAAGGTGTGACTTAACTAATGTCTGCAAAAGTTAAATTTCACTAATAGTTTAAATTTATAATGCTGTGGCACGGTTATGTAGATGGATAGGGTAGTTTTTTTTTACACAATTAATTTTATTCAATCGGCTTAAATAAAATAAAAACCATTTACAGGGAAATCGTTATTCGCTTATTCGAAGAGTTCTTCCTTTGAAAAAAAGAGACACGTAATGTTTTTCTTTATATTTTTTAATCATATTAACTTCGTCATACAAAACGGAGGGCAGTTTTGATATTCTTATGAATCTTTTGTTACAATCCTCTTTCAAAGTTTTAATACAAAAGTTACTATTACAAAAATCGGGCAAATAAGCTTAACGTCACTGATTTAGTATTTACAGACCTGTATTTTAAAATTATCCATACACCCAACAATATATACACGAAGAGTACATTAATAAACCAAATCTGTAGTCCGTCGTAATAACATTTTCGTCTTGCAAACTTCTTCAGGTTTCCTATACTAAAGATTGATCTGTAAATTACAATGGTCTGAATTCTTAGTCTATGACTATATTCAAAAAGTCGTGCGGGTAAAATGGCCTGTGGAGGGATCAAATGAAAATAGTACAAAAATACATCGGGAACCCCAGCTTACAGAAAACTATTCCGTCACCAGAAACTAATAGATTATTTAAAAATATTCTCATAATAAAATTAAATTGCAAACTCAATGTTTAACGACTTTATCAATCTTCCCTAGCAATTCAACTCGCAATTGTCAATATAGTTCCAACACACATCAATCATATGTCTGACATCTGTCAAGTGAAACGGTCATAAATAACACATCTATTAAGTCTTTTACTAACGCTTTAACCAATAAGGAGATCCAATAAGCAGGTAGTGAGGCTGGTCGACTGTCAAGTGTTCATACATTACCACTTGATCGAGGTCTAATTCAGCCATTACCGTCTAATTGACAGTTCCTGCCCTTCGAACACCTCTTCAGCCATCACCCTCAGTGAAAGCTTATTCTCTTCTAACCTTGGCCCAAATCACGGATAGCTTGAGTGGAAAGCGAGAGGGTTCGGGAAATTCTTGCAATAACTCGCTAGTTTTTGTGCCTTGATGGGTTTCCTAGTTCTACTTTGTGCAGCGCACTGCGCAATAAGGAGTCCGTGGTGAAAATAACACATAGGTTTCGTATTCCACCGTAGTCCGAGTATTCCGTAAAATGTAATTCTATATTTTTTAGTTATTTTATTAGTGACAAGAACTCGAAAATTGAATTTTTTGTTACCTTTTTTTCTTCGCCAGTGGGTGTTTGAATGAAAGAATAATTGTGAACAGTTTTAAGAAAAAGCCGTCAAAACCCCTCGATTTGTTGCACATATGCTGGGCATTGGACCCTTCCTCGCAACAAAACCCTTAACCCTAGTAACCCTACCACAACACACCTCAATGAGGCAACGACGATTACCTAAAGCAAGGCTGCGGAGGTCTATTATAATCGATATATCTATAGTTTCTGGAATTACAGTTTTCAATAGCTGATGGGTAGGTTATATATTCAATGTAGGTAGCTAAGTGGTGAAGTGGTTGGGGGGTAGGTGGTCACCTAGGAGGATTAAACATTAATCGGTAATCCTCCTAGGTGGTCACCTGGTTATCAGAAGGTTGCCGAATGGATCCTGGGAAAGTCAAAGCTTTATACATTTTGGACCGAGAACCAGCCACCATTGATAATTGGGCTGTTAATAGAAGGTCCTAAGGAGACAGATTTTAGTCAGTAAACTACATAAGGCATCGCACTCGAATCTACCTACCATTAACTTTGAATAATAGCATGAAATGACCACCTACCCATAAAGGCCCAGCGGATGTTATTTTACCCTATTTTTTTTCGATTTGAAATAAGATGTCCTCTGAGTTTTCTTAGTAAAAAGATGTATTAAAAAAAAATGTAACGAATCACAGTTATGTCGGTTTATTCAAACTGGAATTTTGATAAATAAAATATTGATACATCTAGCCCAATCCATGAACAGCTGGGTCCAGTTTCGAACCATAAAAAGCTACTGATGCATAACTCCCACCTTATTGGAATTATTTTGTTCAACAGACTTTATTTTGGTCATTGCCAGAGTCCATGTTGTAGTAACACCATTGCGCAAACTTTGGGCCTATCATGGCCAAGTTTGGGGTATTACCAACATGTTTTCCGCCGGATCGCCCCTCAGTTATTATAACTTCCGTTGTCTTCACGGCCGCCCGAAGACCTGAAGGTCTGTTGGCCAATCTGTGTAAAACTGACCGCAAGCTTACATGCATAACAACATGTTACACTTGTATTGTCATCGATACAAATAACTTGCCTTTGTGTAACACTGACACAATAATGTTGACGAGTTAGAGTAAGTGGTATTTACGGAAGAGATTCTTCTGAGTGTTTTAGTGATGATAATGTTTCGATAGCTCTAGGAGGTCGTGCATTAACTGCACCAAAGAGTTATTTAATTGCACCAAGCCCTCAAAAGGTCCCAAAAAATATTCCTTAGTTGCGCAAAGCCCAAACCAGGTAGGTGTGAATTGCTAGCAGAAGGAATGTCCTGGTTTACGTGTGATCCTAACCTAACCTATTCAATTTACAATATGCAGTCAAAGAGGGCCGCCACTTGGCGCAGTTAATGGACGTATCGGGTGGCTCTCTGGAATAGTTGGCGCAATGTGACACAATTCAGGGACTATCTGACCCAGGTTAGTTGGCGCAATTTATGCCTGCCCCTCTAGTCAATCTCCTAAAGGTCATACGACGAAACCCTCATACTGTTGTGACGATTTAAAAATAAAATCCAAACACTTCTACAAACCTTTAATATCCGTAGGGACAGTTCACTTCAAAACCACCACTACTCAATACTCAAAAAATTGCTTAGAGCAACGCACACGATAAATCCAACATAATTAACTCGTATGCAATTTCCAATGATTACTAATGTACACAAGTAAAAGTTAGCAATCATTGACTGGACAGACCAGTGGGAATCATACAGCTGGTTTGCCGATTGTGAAAGAGAAGGCTGGTTATAAATGTAACGGAGTCTTCGTGAAAGCTGCGACCTGTTCTACATCATTTGAGAGAGGTTAAAACAGATTGGGATTTATTAGTTTACTAGTAGCTTAGCCTGTGATTTGCAACGATGTGGATCTAAATATAGGAAACTACTTTGTAAAAAAGTCATTGAGTCACAATTCTAGAATATAACTTAGTTTCTATATTTAATGACATTTTTTAATTTACCTCTTTGGCTTTTTATACTGAAATAGTCAATCAATTTGAACCAGGTACCAGTTTTTGCTAAAAATGGACATGGTAGAATGAACCTCTAAACTAAACTACATGTTTCACGAAAAACTAAATATTGTAAGGAAAAATTCATTTGGAATTCTTTTTTGATTTTTCCTTAAATTCACTACGAAGATGCTATAAATAGCCAGTAAAAGGTTCCCTCTGTATTTTGATGTATTCAATCCATATATTATACTATTATTGTGTCATTTGTTAGCCTAACTTAATTTATAGCTTCTAAACCCCCAAAGTTCTCACGATAACAAATTTAACAAATTTATAATTGAATTCGGTGACAAACGAAGCGGTCAAATTGATTATCTTTGTAGTAGGATATGTAGTGACTTCCTCTGTGGACAAGACACTCACTTGATTGTTCGTGTTAATGCTAATAGGTTGACCCAATTAAGCTTCGAAACGCACCATGGATATGCGAGATGTGCAATTGACTGCGGAAATTGATTTTTAAGGTTAGTAAGAGTAAGAAGGAATGTGCGTGTTTGTTAATGTAGTGTAGCTTAAGTAACTTGTTAGTTGTGTCGAAATCGAGTTGGCCTACTTTCAATAAAAACATTTCAGAGCTCCGCCCAATTAGAAAAAAGTTCCTATGATTTAGAAGGACATTCGTAGATTTATGAATCAGGTATATAATGTTCTTACTCTTCTCTCAAAGCAAAGCGGCAAAGCCCATAATAACTCTGCTGTCTAGGTAGCAGAGTAATTATGTAGATCACTTTCTAACCAGAAGCAACCTTTGAACCAATAGAGATCTTCTGGACCAATATGCCATTTCACTTATTCTACCAGTTATTGGTTCTATTAAAACGTAAACATTGAGAAAGAAGGTTCAGGTTTGGACTGAAACTTCACAAAAAATCCGTTAAAAATCCATTGTTGTAGAAAACACAAACACAAAAACATTCTCAGAAGTTATGTGAAACATTTAATTTGAATACTACAAATACTTATCTCAGCCTTTCGTAATTCTGAATCGTATTTAGAGTCCGTTTCATATTTGTATGTGCTAATAATAACACTTTGTTTATGACTTTAAGTGGGGGAGTTGTAATACATATAGTTTTTCCTTGTAATGCACTCAAATCCAACTGTAGCTGTAAAAGTTTCCCATTTCTCAAGTCGGTTTTACGTCTGGAAAAACCAGTTAGCCAATGATGGCTCTGATGAAGAACTAGATTTATATAGTGTAAATTTAAAATGTTACGAAGTGACATGATACTGAGAGGTTTGTTTACACAATATTCTAAGTGCTTGTAAATGTTTATGGCTCTTGAACTATAATGGATGATCGTAAAAGTCCCATGAACCTTGAATTGATTCACCTATATGTATTGTATGCAAATTCGCCTAGATGCGTCTTGACTATTGACCTAGATAAGCTGTTTAGGTTTGGAGGCTAAGAGAGGTTATGGCCCACAAAACGTGTTTACATTTGCTTTAACCGTAATATATTACCATCGGTTTGGTGGTGCCCATAATTTTTTACAAGTTAGTAACCCATAGAAATAACAAGTCCATAACTTCTGCTAATGCCACTACTGAAATGTAAGGGTGTAGTGTGACAGAGGTGGTCTGTAGCTTTGTTACTGACCAAGATCAGCTGTTCATTTAGAATAAAAAATCTTTCTAGGACCATAAGTTTAATCAAGGAAAGCTGGTCATAGCTGATAACAATAAAAATCTGACTTTTCTCGTTATCGAACTAAAAGCTATTGGATTGTCTACTTTGCTGCCAAAAATTACTCACCTACATGGACCATATAAATTACCCTTAATCAATTACCCCCTTTTTAACGTAACACTTATATTTAAAAAAAATTAATTAAAAAACATGATTCCAGTAGAGAATGTAAAATAGAGTGCTATCATGATTAAACTTTAGGGAAGTAAATAAGTACTATACAAAATGAACAGTTTTATTAGCCACATTGAGTAACATTTTATGGTTTTAGGGTTCCACTTCCCATTTGTCAAAGCCAATATTGAAAGTTAACATGAAAATCTTTGGTTTGGTTTTCAAAAAGTATCAATTATAGATAACGTTATCCGTTGTTTTAATATAGTATACAGTGCATCGCAGAGTTAACCTGCTAAGAATAAACCAAACATGTATTGAGTACTGGCTTGGAAATATAGTGCGATCAACTATAAACAAAAATCAGCAGTAAATGACTTATAATGCTATTCTAATGGAGAACATTTTACGTTATATCTAAATTTCGGTTAACATTTTGGGAATTCCACTATTTTCCCCGGGATAGAGAACCTTTAATTTGAGCCTTCTCCCGTCGTTCTGGGTCATCCCAGTCCCCACAATTTTGACGCAAAGAATCGGCTTACGTATAATATATATACTTGGAAAGTCGTCTGCATGGTAGTTTTCTTTTCATGTCATTTGTTTGACAATGTTTAAAACACGTTTGTAATGTCATCAATCCCAAGATAAGCTCACTCACTGTGTTTACTCATACCGCTAATGACTTCCTGGCCATTGACCTGGTTGTCGTGTTGATGTTGATGTCTCGTTGACATCTCAATTTGTTTGTTGATTTTGATGTTGGGAGAAATTTGTTGGCTAACCAATCACAAGCAGCATACTTAAGTAACGGATACACCGAATAGCCAATAGATAACGTTGATTAGAGAATTAATTGATTAAAAGCTAAACATAATAAGAAATATAGGGAAAGTAAATAAAGATACGTCTTATAACACTTAAAACATTACGCTTATACTGTTACTCACAAGACGGTAAATATACAAAAGATGGTAAGTGGTGATCGATTTCGACTGGACACTCCAATCATCATCAGACCCAATCTCTTTTCCTTTAACATTGGGTCTGATGATAACAAAAAATTAGTAAGAATGCCTTTTGTGTTTTTGGACATACAACTGAAGAGTAAAATTTAACATTTTCTTTTGATATTTATTCGGTTTATTCAAAAGGCATTTGGTTATTTAGTATTTGTTTCCAAACAAATGTAAATATAATTTTAACTAAAATATAAATCGTTAAATCTAACCGAAAATATTTCATAAAAAACTCCTACAATCTAAAATAATTACATGCAGCTGTGAAAGAAAAAAATATATCGTCGGATGATAAACTTTTGCTTTTTGAGAACACATTGAACAATCGACATTATTAAAACTATCCAGAGAACAATGTTCACATAGCATACAACAAAAATGCATATAACAAACTTCAAAAGAACAACAGACCAATTGGTTTTAAGAACAAAACCTAAGAACAACTACTCAGACAAATAACATTGAAACAAACAAAGGCTGGAAAAAAATAATGACCTTTTTCACTAGAAAATGAACTTGTTAAGTAATAACATTAACTAACCAAGACAGAAATAAAACTAATATACAGTTTTGATACTATCATAATATTATGTACTGTCACAACAAAAAGGATGGAAAATAAAATAACAACTTCAAAGAAACCACAGAAACTACCCAAGTGAATAAAAGCAATATAGAAAACAAGCTTTGGTCAACAATTATAACCTGACAACCAATTGAGATTTAACTCAATTTACTACATAGCGTCAAACCACACTAAACAAAAACGGTCAAATACAAACTATAAAATCATTGGGCAACTCTGAATTACAACAGGTGACTTATACCATTGACTAATTTTAAACCAATGCAGTATCATAGCAAACAGCTGATTGATTTATCACTTAACACAGTATATTGTCATTAGTTTGTGACCATCTCAACAGATTGCACCACGCTTTTTTGGCGTAAATTTTTAAATTACATGAGAAGTCTATTCTGTGTATAGTCAATGCTTATACTGTCAAAGGGCAAAAATTGGCTAAGAAACAGAATACAAACATGAACTAAGAGGCAAAAAGATGCAAAATACAACAGACGGTTGGGGAAAGTGGCTGGGCAACGAAGCCCACTAATTGACATGACAAATGGCTTCTTGTCATGGTGCCAGAAGTATCCTTTAGTTTTATCTGACCATTCTCGCCAGTCATAAACTGTGTGGCAATTTTAAATTATTTAACTTTCTCATCTGTGTTCAAGCGACGTGACTATTGTATGGCTCGTTTTTGTGTTGGGGTCTTTAATTGTACTTCAAAATTAGAGTTTTGGAGATTAGGGAATGTTTTTAACAATGTTAAACTGGGAGCGGAGTTGGTATGGTGATCAGATAGTAGGACTTATGTAGGCTACTGGAGGTCCAGGTTGAGTCTAGGTTGGGTGTAGGGATGACCAATGGATTTGACTACACAATACTTTGATCCGGTGTCGCGCTGAACATATCTTAAAATGTAGGGTGAGGTATCGAGAATCTCATAAAGTATAGGGCAAGGAGAACTCTCCCCAACGAGATCTTTCGTTACTGGAGATATTCTGATAGTTCAGAATTTATTCTGATTGTGTTGTTTTATATCATTTAACAAAGGTTTGTAAACACTGTATCGCCAAACGTAACGGTTGGTTAACTAATCCAAATTTCTCCAAATGTAACTATTTGAAGAATAAATGTAACTAAAAAAAAAATGTAACTATTCTTGTTCGATCTTGAGGAAACCCAAAATTTCGAGAGTTCTGGAAAATTAGAAATAATTGTCACAGCTTAAAAGTGACCTCACACATTTACCCATAGTCTTTTATTTACAACTAGCTGTACCCGCGGGCTTCGCCCCGTTTAACTTCATAAGTGTTCGCATGCCTCAATCACGTCCTTGTTGAAGTTCGTTCGCTACGCTCACTCACCTTTAGGTCGGAGCTCGTTCGCTGCGCTCACTTGCCTCAGGTCAGTTTTGGTTTCAAATTAGCTGTTGTCATAAATTAAAAAAAAATTTAGTGCTGCACCCTGTTGGTAATCCTTGTAACTTTAATGCTATTGAACATCATAGGACAGAACCAACTTGTTTAATTGAAACAGCTGTTAAGATTCATTAATTCCTTTTAAATATGAAAAATCATAAGGTTAACATGGGAAACTCCAGAGCCACTGGGGCGGAGCCCGAGAGTCCGATCAGAATAAAAACTACTTAGTTTTCCTATTTAATGTCCAAAGAATCAGTGTACCGAATTTCAGCCTCCTAGGTAAATGGGAAGTGGGAGAATTAGTGATGAGTGAGTGAGTGAGTCAGTCAGTGAGTCAGTGAGGGCTTTGCCTTTTATATATTTAGATGATTCATAACATTTAGGTCCTGCAAAATATTTTTTGAGGTTAATTTTTTGGGGGAATACTAAACGTATTTTGGATTCAAAGCTTATAAATTCTGTGTGAAAATTGCAAACCTATATATCCTACACCAAAATAAACTGTTTATCATCTAAGAAACCTTTAGTACGAGAATACATGTTGAAACACATATTTACAAAAGATCTTTTCTCTAGAAAATGCTAACAATTCATCCACCGACACACTTCCTACTGTTCTACATGCACGAACAAACGTCTTCACTAATTGCCTCAGCGGACAAAATTAATTTGAAACGATGATACGGTAATAAAAACCGTGACGGAACTGTAATTGTAGAATATGTAGATTAGTCAGTCGGACAAACCGCCGAAAAGAGAACGGCAAAGCGGCAACCTCGCGAAGTGGTTCACCTTCCTCAGAATGTGGCAAAAACAAACCGAACAACCTACTTTTGTCGCTGACACGAACTGATAGTTGGGGTTAATGGTGGATTTATAGTTAAGGTCGAACAGTTAATGATGATGGAATTCATCATATGTGTTCCAGGACAGGTGGAGACGATGAAATTTGATTTTGAGTAATTATAAATTACTATAGATCATGAAGGGGTATTTCAAATACAGTCATATTTAATTTCGCCTGAAAAACGTTGGTAATCTATGGGATTTGAACCCGGAACTGCGGGAAAGAAGCGATACACTCCTTTGAGTATAGTGGTCATCAGTAATTATTCCAAGATCTATATTCAGGGTTTGTTAACAATAATTACTTATTTATATTTACATGTTTTGGTATATGTTCGACTTTAGCTCTAGGATCTCAATATTTATTACATTAAATAAACTACAAACTCCTCTACATTCGTTTCTGCCTAGGGGAGACGTTTTTTGTTTGTAAAATCTACAACTATTCATAGTTTGAACAATGTTTTAGTTTATCTTTAAAAAATAGGCAGTGAAATAAACTTGCATATTGTTTTTTATAAGTCGACCATAAAAAGGCATTTCTAAATGTTGACTACAACATAACATTGAGTTCGTTTTTCAATCCATATACTTGTATCTCCTAACAAATTGTACTGCCTAATTTTCATCTTTCAAAGTGTACATTCTCAAAAAACCTTTTACCAATAAAATCCCTGGAGTTTAAATTTCAACTAAACTTTCTAGGAATTCCTGTAGAAAGAGTTTCTTCCACACGTAAAAATAAATATTATGACACGACCAATAAGAGAATTTCGTCATTATTGCCACAAACATTCTGCTCAAGCGTCGAGCACGTTTTATTGCAAATTGTATTACTTAATTTAACGCTCGATTACATCTTGAGACCGCAATAAGCATTAACATTTTTTTAATATGTATATAAAACTTTGGACTCTAAGGGATCCTCAAATCGTTTTGTGACATGTATCCGATTGACAATTCATAACACATGACGTTTCTGATATTTCTGAATGAATATCGAGGGTGTAACGGTTTGATACCTACTCAGGAGCTATGATTGATGTATAAAATTAATCAAATATTGACTCAAATAGTCTTGTTTTTTAGAACTATTAACTAACTCAGTAATCTTTACTGATAGACTATAGAGAGATTCATTTTATCCGTTATTTATTTTTATTTACTTATTTATTACCCTCCTTCCCTTGTCCCCTGTTGTTCATTCATTTATTTTCCCCTTGTACTTTTTGGATCAGTTTGGATGGAATTACAATGGCAATAGATCATAGACCAGTCCCACCAGTCATCGTCTGGCCCATTCTTAGCACCGGTCGTCATTAGCGTCATCTCAATACAATTTTGCAAAATCGGCTTGCAAAAGTCTATAGTAAAAGTGTAAATATATTGAAACGGGTTGGAAGACATTATTAGCTACATCCTTACTTATAATCCGCACGATGAAAATACAAAATTGAACTCATGGCGTGCAATTCCTGTGGTCACGAACCTTATATTTTACACAAACTGTTACCGTGTTCGCTTTTCCGTAAAAACTATTATTTTACAACGAGATTTGAAAGCAAAGACCACCGAGTCATATCATGATATAAATTTCCACAACGACTTGTTCAATTACAGAGAGAGTGAAGATATCTTGTCTTTCTGCTCTGGTTCGCCGCTTGATTATCACGTAGCTATTGAAAAAGTCGGGTTTGATTCGTGTCTAATTAGGGATCGTTATATTTTGGAAGTTAATTAAATTATTTGTTGGAGAATGTGGTTTAATTTCATGGAGGGATGGTTGTGATATTTTGTTGTTGTTAATTGAATTGGATTCGTTAAAATCATTACTTTTGACGATGAAGAAGTTAAGGATAGAAGTGTGTTGGGAGTGAGTCCGTTGATGGCCGTCTTAATCGTATTGCTACCAACAACAAAGGGGCCTTAATAACAAGTCACCCTCTATAACAAGTGTCGGTTTTAAATGACCTAAATTTGTACCCTTAATCAAAAGTTATTGCAAACCTTGATAAGAGGTGTCTACCTTGATATTGTTGTCAAGGCGTTGGATCATTGGAACAGTTATATTTGATAATCTTCATGATAGGCTTTATATCGAGGCTTTACTATTTTGCTATACGTCACGTCTAAGAAATATCTTAATAGATCTATATTGAAGATAGATATTAGATAGATATTGAAAAGTTTTAAGTGGTCTAAAGCGAATAAATTAATTATTTCATATACTCAGCCATTCAAAGCCTAGTTACTGACTAGACTAATCAATTAGGTGGGACTAGATTTCACTCTATTTAACTGAAGATATCCTAGGTAGAATTCAAGGGGAACTACAGGTTACTTAAGTTTCAAGATTTAATCTTCTGACCCTGTCGTCCTCGACTGCATGAGTCTAGCTACTCCACTCCTGCTTTGGTTCAGAAGAAAATCATTTTTGTCAAAATAATACATTTGTTACAAAATATGATATAACGAAGAAACGACACTATTTTGGACTGTGTGCTCTCAGGTGTTAAGAGAGATTGTTATAAATCAAATTGTCTTTCTTTCGCACCCGTTTTCTGAAAGAGTTCTTATCAGAAATAATTTGGTCATATAGGACGACGACAGTTCATTTGTTTCTAAATGACTGGCGATTTAATTCAGTAATACCCTTGACAGTACACTACAGAGGAAATTTCATTGTTTAACTTGTATTCATCTTTAGAATTAAAAACTTGTATTTAGTACCGATTTAATGTGCTTCTGTAAAATACTGTTTTCTTCTTTACACTCCAGTTTTTATGAACACACTTTTTGTATATTGCCATTCTACTATAGTATTACAGTTGAAACAGCTACAGTAATTGCCAATTATAAATACATGTCCCGTGTCCCAAAAGAATATCATGAAATGTTATGATAAACAATTGTTGTTATTTAACATACTATTTGTTACGAACAAATCAATTTTCATTTTGAATCCGGGCTCTTAACAATTTGTATTGTGTTTGGTTCTTTTACCTATCTTAAATGATAATTTTTTCATCAACATTTTTTCTGGAGATTACTCATGACTACAAAGTTATGGAAACTACGGTATGCATAAACCGTTTAATATATGAAAATAATGAACATTAAAAACTGGGTTATTTCGTAACTTATAACGACCATGTAGTAATTAGTAATTTTTTAAATATAAAAACCGTACACTTGCTACGTGTAAGCCTTCTGTATCTACACCTGTTATTATCTTCGTAACTTACTCAATCGATATTACATCCAGACATAACCCAACTAACTGCACTCTGATTTACAGCTAATTACTAATAATTACTGGTTGGTAATTAAAACATCACCACTAGCAGTGCTTTTATTCGTCCTTCATGGTCACTCAATTACGTAATCAATGTAAACGTGTGAAATTTCCGACGTAAAAACGTTTGTTAACTTTTTGTCCGTAACCACAAGATCTCGGCCTAGATTCCTCTACGTGGACTTGACTGAAACTGCCTATCTCTAATCAATATGATTAATGAGTGACCTTTGCGTTGGGAGTTGGATGCGTTTCAAGGTATGAATCTTTTTTTAAATTAATTATGTATGTGGCACAAACAGCTATACGTTTTTAAGACAAGGTTTATATCAGCATTTCAGTATTTCACGTGACTATCCAAAATGTCTTGTATGTAAAGTAAATTTTCTATCAATATAAAATATTAAAATTTTTTACTATTGCAATTTTGTTAATTGGCCACACATATACGTCACGGTTGCCTCTGCAACGACACTTGTTTTCAGAGAATGCAGTTGGAAAGTAGTCAGAAGATTGGTTAACCTTTCAGAAACGTCCTGGGAATTTAGGCTCTAGGAGTATTGGACTTGCAGTACGAAATAACATTCTACGTTTGACAACAATGTAACGAAAAAGCGTCTTTTACATTTGGTTAGAAAACATATGTACTAACAATTAAATTATGTAAACTGACAGTCAATTGACTAGGATACTTCGATTTTCTATCACAATAAACTTTAACTGTAGTTTTATATTATTTAATTTTTTGTTGCGTTTTAAAACGTGTTATGCAGTCACTATTTTTCATAGGGTATATTCAAATAATCTGTATATGTTCACTTATTCTGTATTTCGTTGTTAACAATATCTTGAAATACGTGTCGAAATTAAGTGTTATACTACACACTTAAACAATTCAATTGAAATATTTTGAACATAACTTGGACAAAGTTTTGAGTGGGTTTACGACGTTTACTACTGCTAGAACTTAACAGCAAGAATCTCAGCTATTCAATAAATGGAAACTCATTCAAATAGAAGTTATGCTAATATTTCGCTCGTGCCAAACTAAAATTTAATGCTGTATACAAAAATCAAGTACTGAAATTTTGTAAGAAAATAATTTATATTTGGATCTAAAAAAACCTTTTAAAATTATAAAAAAAACCTACGCTCTAATTGCAAAGCATGTTTTAATATCTCAGATCAAATTAATCAACTGCTTTCAATATGTTTCTATTTATTACATGTAAACACAGTAGCTACAGCACGACCCAAGATGGCGGCCAAGGTGTGACATGTTGTGACAGGTTGAGCAATATTGCACGTTGCGTGAGAGGCGTGACAATCGAGGGACATCTTGTCTTGTAATGACATTACCATTACACGAAACATCATTACATTACAGTATTACAGTATTACAGTATTACACACAGACGCGTTATGATCAACCCGCACTGGCCGCACTTCAAATTTAACATTAACCTTTGGACAGGTGACGGATGCAAGATTTAGAAAAATAAAGATAGTTCGTGACTAAAACGTTTAATATAAACAATGTTTCGCCTATATTTCAAATTTGAACTTTTTACTATCCATAGTTGAAGGGATTTTGTTTGTTTTTATTTTACACATGATAATAGTATGGTTTTCTGTTTATTTAATTTAAAGTAAATGTTTATTTTATTTTATTAATTAATTTCACTTCATTATTGATACTTTTACAAATACAGTACGTATAACTATGGTAGTGAATAAATAATACAATAAAATTGAAACCCTATAAATAACAATGCTGTGTGGTAATTTAAAATCCTTTTAATATGCAATAGCTTTTAGAGTTATTATATATCAACTTGTTGACTTAACCTTCAGGACTAATCAATATAATTTAATGTTAATTCAATTTTTTTCTTACTGCCAAAATTAAAGTTTATATTTAATATTTGTGTCGTAATGGTTAAGTGTACAAAATATCACGTGGCCCTAACTCTAGGGTGAATTTGCATTTGCATTTAATTTAACATTGTTGTAATTTAATTGAACTACATTGGAAATCTACAAGTTCTTTTACTTCAAAGCAAAAATCATAAATTCAACTCAAACGTTTAACTAACTAAATACAGGATTTGCAATAAGTTAGTTTCATTCAACTATCAACCATGTACTAAGTCTGAAGATTCAAGCTGATTCCACACCAACAATCCCATATTTCACGCAGTTGGGGGCGATGTTGTATTTTGTGTTCATAATGTAATTACGGAGTTTTTGTCATGTTTTGTCTCATTTATCAATTAGAGTCCTTATACAGTATGTTATTCATTTCCTAATCTACAGTAAACTTTGTGGCACGTGTGAATCATTCAAAGAGTGTCACAATATGATTTTATTGCAATAAATTTTGATTAAACATATTTTATTTTTTCTATTTCATTCCAAGGTACTTACTTAACTCACCAAGGATGTGGCTACAATACTTCTTGGAAACTTTAACAACCGTTTAAAACCCAGCAAGAAAGTCTTGTTTACGCAATTTAAATTAAGTGCTTTTCCAATTGTTTACTTACATTTGAGTCATTTTTATATTGCAATTCATAAATCGATGGTAACATTTTGAAGTAAATGTCAAAACTCAACATTTAACATGAAAAATAAAATTATCCTTGCAAGTATTCTCGATATGTTGTTTAACAAATAAATAAATCCAAAATATGTGTTACGCTGAAAACTATTTCGAACACAAAAAGTGTTTTGGTTATAACTTTTTCTACAAAAATATTTACTACCGTACGTAAAACTACATTTGCATCTTGAAATACAATTTTTCATTTAAGGGCCTCGGATGAACATTGTTAACGTAAAAATAAATAGTATGTGATATAGATCTGTAAATGGAAATTTACTAAAACTTTAAACAATCAACTTTACTTTTTAGCAACACATTAAGGCTCATGGTTCAAACTTTTGGATACTAACGAATGGTAAAGTACGACGATTAAGAAGCTTTATCATTAGCTATAGTAGTATAACCATAATATAGAATTGTTTGATTTAGCTAATGGCAATGCTTCACAGTATAAGTAGAATGCTGTATTATGTGTTATTAGTTTTTGCTAAGTTTATAAAATAAATTATATTATATTTTGTAGACACGCAAACATTTATAAAATTGGGCCGTGCCTAATTGATAAACTATAACGGGCTAACATCTTTTGATCAAATACATTTTCTACGATAATTTCTCGTTTTTCCCACAGTTGGTTTTAAATATCACAAAACATATTATCATTTAAAATAAACGTTTAAAAACAAACACTTGAAAACATAAACTGCACTTTAAAATTTCACGCAAGTACAGATTGACAATAAAGAATTAATAATCTACAAACGGTAAAACGTGTCCCTAGTGTAAACAGATCTAGGAGTACCCAGAGAATTTACTACGATCATATGGAACACGGAGTTCAATAGAAAAGACGCAAGATTTTACAATGTGACATTTTTTCAACTACCTATTTGTTTGTATCATAAAAACTTACTCTAAAGAGTTGCTAGTGTCCATGACTGAGTTTGCCAGTGGATTTACTTGGTTTTATGACTGTCATTAATTGTTTTTGGAGACACGCCATGGTAAAAAAAATCGGACCCAGTACCTTCCCTTGGGGGACCCCAACATATCACTAGCATTGCTTACCCAGTAGGAGAGGCAGGACGAGTTGCCAACGCATGTTGGTCACTACACTCGCGAGCACTACACAAGACACGACCGCGACCACTGCTGTAGGTCTACTGATGGTCGCCGACCACGACCACGACCACGGGCCGAAGATAACGGGTCCGCCGTCACCTGCTTCTCACCTGGTCTGCGTCCTGCGTCACTCATTCATCACATACACTACGTAGTGATTCTTCTGTAAAACGTTTTGTTTCATTATATTAATTTATTTTTTGACTTTTTTTAATTTCCTCCCACAATTTTTTAAAATTTTGTTAATATTTTCAAGTTTAAGTTTTGGGTGTATCCATTTTGGGCCCCCCTGATCCCCAAAAGTGGTGTTCGAAGTGATGTCTGTGTCTGGACGTGTACAGAGACTGAGCTACAAAACACACCTGTGGTCCGATTTTTATGTTAATCGGCATGTGGGTATGTGGGTATATATGGTATATCGTGGTTTTTCTATTATTTGGTTTTTAGCGAATTTCCCTTTAGGGAAGTAGATATTACCGTAGGTGGCACGGTAAGACCTAGACCCGGGACCGATTTACTTTTTCATTTTGATGTCCCCAGAGGCCAAAAACACCATTCGTTCAAATTTTTATATATGTATATATATATATATATATATATATATATATATATATATACGTCCGTGAACGCGATAACTTGAGTAATTTTTGTCCGATTTTGATGAAATTTGGTTTAAAGGTGTAAAGCGGGATAAACTTGAATGAGTTCGCGAACCAGCACGATCGGACCATGGGAACGGGGCTTTACGGGGGGTTTTATGGGGTAAAAATTGTTTTTCTCACTTTTGGCCCTCAAAACACAAAATGTCCCGATTTCTCTTTAGACCTTTTTAAAGAGCTTAAAAAAACAAATAATTTAGTATATAAAAGTATTTTTGTTCGATTATTAGTAACGGAGAAAATTAAACAAATTGTAAATTTAAAATTCCCATGTTATTCTTATGGAGAATATTGTCAAATGTTGTAGTTTGCTTGGTTATGGATATATTTTGATCAAACTTGGCAAATTTATTTATTTTGTACTAAGCTATCAATATTTTACTCAAAAACACACTTTATTAGTTTCCTTGTAGCAGCAAACCTAGGTACTCGTTAAACCTAATGTTATTAAAATATATTTAACTGAAAATCAATTCAGACAAATGAAAATTCGCTTAATCGGCAGGTTTGCTGCGGCGGGGGTATTTATGTTAATGTTGATTTTACAATAAAAAAATCGGATTTGAAAAAATGCTTAAACATTTTTTATTTAGTATCTTCTAGTTCTTTTAATCCTAAACAAAATGGTACAACCCCCATTGTTGTACGAATTACGGTTCAAGAGTTATTGCAACATTTGTGATTTTTCGCTTTAAATATCGTAGTTACTCTCACTGCTCCATGATAAAGGTTGTTGCCAAGCTAATGGCAGAAAGTAAGAGTAATTCTGCTGATACCGTTTATTTCTATTGTGATGATTATTTATTTTTCTGCCGGATTGTAATCGTAAATGATTTTAAGTTCTATTTCAATCGACTAGTTTATTTTTATATTTATAAGCCATTTAAATATTTTTGGTAGTTCAGTTGTCTTGTTTTGCATGTTCTTTACAAAAAGATAAATGATACGGAATTTTAGATTATTAAAAGACCCGTAGACCATGACCTAAAGATACGATTATTATTTGCACTTCATATAAATATTGTAAAATTTTTTTTACACAATCAAAAAGTTAAGGTATTCTCTACAATGTGAACACAGCACTCTAACGATATTTTTTGGGTATGATTCCTGGTTGAATGACTCGTGCTTGTAAATTGTAATCCTTAAATTAATCTGTTTCCAAGAAAGCACCAACAGTGTATTAGTTGCATATGTTTAACATATTATACCAGATATTTTGATCAACGGCAAATCACTAAAACGGATATAGAGGAGAAAGTGGAATGTGGAAAGAACGTGTTTTCGGTAAGAGGATTAAGACGGCGATATATTGTAAGCATTTTCTTTGGATATATATTATATACACTATAGAGGTAGAAATAGTGGCGTATCTCCTATCGAAAAGACCCCTGGACTCGAGGAGGAATTCGTGATAAAAAATTAAGATGATAAAAAGCTATTCTTACAAATCAAAAAACATTATTACTTTATGCTGGCTACTTCGAGTTAGCTCAATTTTACTTGATTCAAAAAAATGTAAAACACAAAACTAAGCACATTCACATCTAAATTGTATTCAATATCTAAACTTTCCTGTAGATATATCTACGAACATCTTCTAGATAGTACTAAAATCGTGATATTCAATTGACTTAATACTAATGATACTATAATTGGTTCTACGCAACTATCCTTGATTGAAATATTTACAAGTCAATTAAAGGTTACTCAACGACGAGACTATAGAGTACATCGTTACTTTCTGCATGTCTTACCATCTAATAAGCCAGCTTACCTTTCAAGGACGTTGGCAAGGTTTGTGTTTGCATTTTCTATTAAGAGGATTGACTTCTCTCTCTTATTGACCTTGATGACGACTGTTATAATATATTTGAGAAAGTGAAGCCTAGAGTGACGTGAGTAAGTTAAAACTTCAAGTCTATTGTATAGCAGAACTCGCCTTTGGCTCGCCCCAGGCCCCCTTTTTTGGTTGGGGGTAAATAGAAATGGGCCATGGCGCAAGACCTGCAATTGAGCCAAATTTCAGATCTTTAGCTAATCTATAAGTGGGTAAAATTGATTTAGACCGATGCACCTGTAGGAATAACATTGGGGGGGATTCTAATTTTCGTGGGGGGGGGAGTTATATTTGTAAAATTTCACTTTTCGGAAAGGGCGCAAGATCTACAATCATGCTGAATTTCAGATATCCAGTTAATCTAGAAATGGGTAAACGTGATTTAGACTTATGCACCTGGAAGAATAACATTAGGGGGGGGGTTGTAAATACGATAGGGGGATGAAACCTTAAGTAAACCAGAGTAAATCTATAGCATGAACGGACCATGGGAACGGGGATTTATGGTGGTTTTTATGGGGTAAATGTTATTCTCCATAAGAATAACATGGGGCTCGTAAAAACTTTCAAATTTGACATTAAACCTAAGTTTTGGGGGTCAAGGAGTAAAGTTACGAAAAACACGTGATGTGTAAAATTTAAAGTAAAGTAAGTGGAATACAAAGCAATATTAATTTTTTCAAAAACAAATTATTTAAGTATAAAAAAATGGCAAAAACCAGTAAAAATTTAAAGAAATTTACCAAATTTTGAAAGTAGGGCGTTTTTTGAAGGTTAAGGAGTGCGATTTTCGAAAAACGCGTTATAAAGGTTTGTAGAAAATTTGATTCCCGTTCATGAAAATCCGTTCAAATCTTTTCTATATCTTACCGTTTGCGAGCTATAGGCGATTGAAAAAAATGTGTTTTGTAGTTTTTAAAGGTCCGCCAATTTGGATTTTTAGGGTGGTTAAAATTTGAAAATGGGACTTTTGCAAAATTCACCATAAACTTATGATCCCTTACTACAATAGTACCAAATTCCAAGTCTCTAGCACGTTTCTAAACGATTCATATGACCATACTAAAGTCATTATATTTCAATCTCATTCTCCATAAGAATAACATGGGGCTCGTAAAAGTGGCAAAAAATCTTCAAATTTTCAGATTAAAATTAAGTTTTGGAGGTCAAGGAGTAAAGTTACGAAAAAAACATGAAGTGAGTAAAATTTAAAGTAAAGTAAGGAGAATACAAAGCAATAATAATATTTGCGAAAAGGAATTATCTAAATATAAAAAAATAGCGAAAACCGTAAAATATTTGAACGAAATTTACTAAATTGTGAAAGTAGGGCGTTTTTTGAAGCTGAAGGAGTGCGATTTTTGGAAAACGCCTAGAGGGTTTTGTAGAAAATTTAATTTCCTTTCGCTAAGATTCTTTCAAATCGTTTCTAGCTCTTACCGTTAAGAATAACATGGGGCTCGTAAAAACTTTCAAATTTTGACATTAAAATTAAGTTTTGGGGGTCAAGGAGTAAAGTTATGAAAAAACATGTGGAGAGTAACATTTAAAGTAAAGTAAGGAGAATACAAAGCAATAATAATATTTTCAAAAAGGAATTAATTAAGTATGAAAAATAGTGAGAACCGGTATAAATTTTAAGGAAATTTACCAAATTTTGAAAGTAGAGCGTTTTTCGAAGCTGAAGGAGTGCGATTTTCGGAAAACGCTCTAATAGGTTTTGAAGAAAATTTAATTTCTGACCATGAAAATTCTTTCAAATCGTCTAGCTCTTACCGTTTCCGAGCTATAGCCCTTTGAAAAAAACGTGTTTTGTCGTTTTAGCGAATTTCCCATATAGGGAATAAGCTATTACCGTAGTACTCATGGTAAGACCTGGACGCGGGACCGATTTTTTTTTTCGTTTTGAGGTCCCTAGAGGCCAAAAACACCATCCGTTCAAATTCATATATATATATATATATATTTATATATTTATATATTTATATATTTATATATTTATATATTTATATATTTATATATTTATATATTTATATATTTATATATTTATATATATATATATGTGTGTCCGTTAGCACGATAACTCGAGCAAAAATGATCTGATTTTGATGAAATTTGGTACAAACGTGTAAACCTACGTTTATTCGAACGAGTTCGCAATCCAGCATGATCGGACCATGGGAACGGGGGTTTACGGGGGGTTTTATGGGGTAAAAATAGGTTTTTCCTATTTTTTACCCAAAAAACATAAAATTTAGCAATTTATTTTCAAACCATTTTGTAGAGCTTAAAAAAACAAATAATTTAGTATATTGAAGCGTTATTATGCACCTAATGGTTACGGAGAAAATTCCAAAAAATTGTAAATTTAAAATTCCAATGTTATTCTTATGGAGAATAAGTAAACTGTTGTAGTTTGCTTGTTTATGAACATATTTTGATCAAATTTGAAAAATATTTTTATTTCTTACTAACTATTAACATTTTACAAAAAAAGAACAGTTTTACCCTCCCTGATGCAGCAAACCTAAGTACTTGTTAAACTAATTCTATTTAAATAGGGAATAAATGTTATATTTTTAAGTAGACATTTCAGTGTAAATCCAATCAGTCAAATGGAAATTCGCTTAGTCTGCAGGTTTGCTGCGGCGGGGGTATTTAGATGTCCGCCATTTTAGGTTTTTGGGGAGGTTAAAATTTGAAAATGGGACTTAGTAAATTTCACCCTTAACTTAAGATCCCATACTACAATACTACCAAAGTACAAGTCTCTAGCACGTTTCTAAACGATCCAGATGACCATAACAAAGTCATTAAATTTTAATGTTATCCTCTATAAGAATAACATGGGGCTCGTAAAAACTTTCAAATTTAGGCATTAAAAATAAGTTTTGGGGGTCAAAAAGTGAAGTTACGAAAAAACATGTAGTGTGTAAAATTTAAAGCAAAGTAAGGAGAATACAAAACATTAACAATATTTGTAAAAAAAATTATTTAGACAAGAAAAAATGGCGAAAACCATTAAAAATTTTGAAAACATTTACCAAATTTTGAAGCTGAAGGAGTGTGATTTTAGGAAAACGCCAATAAGGGTTTTGTAGAAAATTTAATTCCCGTTCATGAAAATTCTTTAAAATCTTATCTAGCTCTCACCGTTTTCGAGCTATAGCCCTTAGAAAAAAAACGTGTTTTGTCGTTTTCAGAGGTCCGCCATTTTGGATTTTTGGGGGGGTTAAAATTTGAAAATGGGACTTTTGCAAATACTACCAGTAATGTAAGATTTCATACTACAATACTACCAAGTTTCGATTCAGATGACCATAAGAAAGTCATTAAATTTCAATGTTATCCTCCGTAAGAATAACATGGGGCTCGAAAAAACTTTCAAATTTCGACATTAAAATTAAGTTTTTGGGGTCAAGGAGTAGAGTTACGGAAAAAAATGTAAAGGGTGAAATGTAAAGTAAACTAAGGAAAATAGGAAACATTAATAATATTTGCAAAAAAATAATTATTTAGGTACGAAAACGTAGCGAAAACCGATAAAAGTTTGAAAAAAATTTACCAAATTTTGAAAGTAGGGCGTTTTTTGAAGATTAAGGAGTGCAATTTTCGGAAAACGCCTAAGAGGGTTTTGTAGAACATTTAATTCCTGTTCCTGGATATACTTTCAAATCTTTTCTATCTCTTACCGTTTTCGAGCTATAGCCCTTTGAAAATAACGTGTTTTGTCGTTTTCAGAAGTCCGCCATTTTGGATTTTCGGCGGGGTTAAAATTTGAAAATGGGACTTTTGCAAATTTCACCGGTAATGTAAGACCTCATACTACAATACTACGCAAATTTGAAGTCTCTGGCACGTTTCTAAGTGGTTCAGATGGGCACACGAAAGTCGGCCATTTTTAATGTTATTCCCCATAAGAATAACATGGGGGGGAAACCCTTAATTTCGGGGGGGTTAAAATTTAAAAATGTCACTTTTTGGAATTTTCCCGGGGGTTTGGGCACTAGACCTACAAAACACCGAAAATTTCAAGTCTCTAGCTCATCTAGAAGTGGTCTAGAATTTGTATCCCCCAGTGAGTTACATATGCGGGATTAGAGTATTTAGACTTATACTTGGAGATTTCGAGATCCTAGAAGAAACAGTATACTCATATGTAAGCGAATCACTTTATGATAAGAGTAAAAAATCCTGAGACTAGTAAAACGCATAAACCAATGTGAATGAGAATGAATGAATGAGATAGCTTTCTTGACTTATGTCCGCCAGGGTTCAGTTTCAAGCGATTGAAAAGCTATTGATGTTTTCCAACCTTCTTTTTCCTAGGTGAGCACTGTGACGAAATCCCATCGACAATTTATTTACGAAAGTTGATTAATATTAACAGATGTACGTGTTCAAACTTATGTAAAGACCACGAAGATTTAGAACAGGAATGGCATGGATCATCAAAATAAACAAATTACGTCAATGGTCCGAATGCCTATACTGATAGCCGCAACACCTGGTTTCATTTAAATATTTATTTATTTACTTTCTGGCCAGTGACGTAAATTGTTTATGTTTATGATCTTTGCCGTTTCTGTTTTGATATTCGTGGTAAACACTACGAATTTTAATATAGAATGTTTGCGCCAATAGATGGCACTTTCAAAAAACAACACGTAAAAGTTAGAAGAGTTTACATTAGTGTTTTCCTCAAAGGAACAAAGTTTTGATGGAGCAAGACATTCCATCCCCAAGTTAAAATAGACAATTAGTTTCAAATACTGTAAAAGTGTTCGTAATCGAGTTGAGCTACCGACATAATGCACTAATGTAAATTCTGTCCATCACAATTATGTCAACAAAGTCACACTGGTAAGACGACTTAAGCATATTTTATGCATATTTTATTCAACCATCTCAGTACTGTAACGAAAATTGACAATACATAATTTTAGACTAAAGCACATTCTGTGGGTGATTTGTGTTCTTTTGTAGTAAACAATAGGCTACAGCTGTATATTCATAGAATATCTACTAAAGTAGTCTACTTCAGTATTTAAAATGTCATTGGCTTGGTTTATAAATATAAGCATCTAGACTGCCAGTGCAACTCCTAGGATCGGTAGGATCGTGGATCAGATCGAAAAACCCCCCACCACCGCTCAGTGCCGGTGGCGTGACGTCAACCATTACTGCAACGATACGGAACTGAATCATGAGCCTTTGTGGTGTAGTAGATAGCGTGTCGGGCTGATAACCTGAAGGTGCCGGGTTCGAATCCCACCGGGAGCACTAATTTAATGTCAACAATTTTTTTTCATATCAGCAAGTTTGGTTGGTTTGGTTAGGTTATGACAGTTTAATTTTATAACTAGGGTTGCTTTCAGAGAGGTGAAAGCCAGTTGAGCGGAACAAACGTGATTTGATATTTGTATAAGTAACTAAATGCAAAAAGGTCAATAGATTTATTTACTAATGCTGGTTTTAAAGATTAAAATTATAATAATTCAAATTTACCTCTTCGAGAAGTGTAAGGTAGTTTTGACCAGGAAAATATTACAGTAGTTGGAATCTGATATTAACATCCAAAAAGGGCATTAAAGTATAAAAAAGAGAAAGGAAATTTTATCAACATATGAAATGACTGAATTGTTACCAAATAACTGTTTCACAAAATGCAGATTCCATTTTCAGCCGAGCCATTAAAATGAGGATTTGCCGAACAATTATTAATATTACAGAATAGTATATAATGATATACAACTTTTCACATTCCATAAATTATATGTTAGTTTTGCTATGGTCAAAGATCCAAAACCAAATGTTCTCTTTTCTTTTGGTCAGTATGTAATAATTTGCTAGAATCATTGACTTTATATAAAGTCAAAGCTAGAATACTGTAGATGGTTTGTTAAGTTAAGACCATATGCAAGCATTTTTGAAATCGTTTCCCCGTTTAACCTTAACCAGCTATTCCATTCCAAAAGATAAAAATTATATGGTGCAACACAAATAAACAACCCGATCACCTACCTATAACCTACACTTTACCTTCCTAATCTAACCTTACTTCAAAACACTTAATGTAGTCACGAATACTCATAAACCCCGACCTACCTCCCCACCTGCCTAAATTAGATCAGTGTTCAATCTGCGTTTTATCAATAAGTGTAATAACTTACTGTACCGTCGATGTAATTCAACTTAATATAACCTATGAGGTATTATCGGATTAAATACCGATTTCGATGCGGTTCGATATATCGCTTATTAAATCCTGATTTCTAACATTGGCTGTTTCTAATCAGCTGGCAACACAAATAGGTTCCCAAGAAAGTAGTCACTGGTCCGTATCCCTCCGCTCCTTGTTTATGCTCTGCGCATTGAGAAAGTAGTTCCGTATAATTTCTCGATTTTCAGTGAATTCCGCGCCTTAAAAAATGTTTTAACGGCATTTTCTTGTTTATTAAAATTATAGAAATGGTTTAAAAACGTTTAAAAGAAAAGTATAGAAAGTTCAGAAATACCTTATGATTCTCTTGTTTACATTTTTCATGTAAACAAAAAAACTGTCATAGCTACTTTAGTCCCATAAGCCTAATGTTAAAAATTTGAAATTTTAAGTTCGTTTTAAATTGCATTAGCATTATCTAATTGAAATTTGTTTGTTTACAAACCATCTCATTATTAGTCTAAGTAGTCTTGTTAAGTTTGGCTGAAATGTGTTCAGCCGTTATTGAGTGATGGTGTTATATTGTTTGCATTGAAGTTGATCCCAAAGAGCTTCGCTCGCTCCGCTCGCTCCGCTCAATTAAAAGATTGTAAAATTGAATTTGAGACATTTATAATTTTATTTTTAAAACAGAGCTATTTTTCGATTAGTAAACCTTCATTCGAGTTTATCATTATCAGCAAGTTTGGTTAGTTTGGTTAGGTTATGATAGTTTAATTATATTTAATTCAAATTTAATCTACAAATTATACGTTTTGACAGCGACAGTGATACAGATAACAATTTTCCGCGAACAGTTAGATAAGCTATGCTGATGCGCCGGTATGATTCGGAAGCGTACGACATGGTGCGGTGGTGGGGGGTGATCTACTGATCTGATCCACGATCCTCCGATCCTCGGACTTGCACTGGCAGTCTAGACGCTAGTTTTATAAATAGCTTAACTACTTCAATGATAAAACAGCTGTTGTCAAGTTTACCACCATAAACTTATACTGGTGATAATGATAAGAGAAATCAGCTGATAACCTTGTGCAAATCTCACAAAAAAGCTGGCAATTCTCATTGTGATCGGAGGTATCTATTCAAACTTAGAAAGTTGTCGTGTGCATGTGTGCTGGGTCATTTAGTTTTGAGGATCATTATTTGCAAATTTAACTTCATAAAGTGTTATTTTCCCATATTATCCCATATTGTTATATATTAAAGGAGTAGACACTCCTTCATCTGTGATACTATCTGGACTCATTGACGACTTCGCATGGTGTTTTTTTTTAAGATTTTGGGGTGTGCAATTTTCCATCTACAATGATGTAAGTAGATAGCTAAGTTGATATAAGTTTGAATTGTATCACAGATTAACAAAAGAAAATTTTGTTATTTGGACGAATTCGCCATAAAAACTAAATTGAGCACTTTTATTTGCAATATTACTATTTGCATGTGTTGGGTTTAACACATTATCAGATGATATCTTAATTTTTCAATATATTCAAAATGATAAACTCAGTGCTCTCGTCGTTCTTTTGGAGGGTTAATAAAACTGCTGTAGATTGCCTGTTTATGGATACACCATCAACACTTTTGGCTAACTTGTAAACACAGCAGACTTTGAAATTGACAAAAGATTACGTGCGTTTCTCGATACAGCAAAACTAATCAGGCTGTAGGTACGAACACCTGTTGTTAAAAACAACAAAAACATGCCCATCGGGAAAGAAGAAATTTGTATTTATTGAAAATCTCACATCATTAAAACATTGTTGTTTAGTTTTAACGCGGTAAATTTTTCAATCTGCATAATTATTTAAGAAGTCTTACAACTGTTCGTCAATTAACTGATAGACAAAGAAACTATAGAATCAGAAGAAAATGTTACCAAAGATACACTACCTTTTAGATTTATGGATCAACTAAAGAACTTAGCATATTTACTCAACCTAGTCTGTTTATTTACTATAATCTTATATTTGTTAAAAACAACACCCATATCTTTCAAAAAACCTCTACTATTCATTCTCACAACACCAGACAAAAAGAGGACATTGTTAGACCTAGTATTAGACTTGATAAGTATTATAAGAGCCATAGTTACCATCAAATTTTAATTTATAATAAACTGCCAACCAATGTTAAAATGTTACCACCTAAGAAATTTATCAATGTTATTAGCAAGTGGCTTAAAGTTAAGGCATTTTATACCACTGAAGAGTACCTGAGCTGTGACCCTCAAGACATTATCTATTGATTTTATATATTTTGACGACACCTATTGTATACTGCATATTTAATGGTGAATAAATTCTTGATTCTTGATTCTTGATTCTTGACAAGATACGGTAAGTTCTGACAGGTCTATGAAGGGCGTTGTTTACTATTTGATAATAACTTTAACTTAAGAGATAAATCTATTTGTAATCGATTGCTTGTTCACCAGTATTGCCAAAGAGTAAAACACAAGTCGTAAAATATACCCTATAAATAATAGAAACATTTATAGTCGAAAACAGAGCACTCCACAACAAACGATACGCAGACAAACCAACACGAAACTCACACCAAAACATGGTTCAGCTACAATAACATGAGAAATCTATTTCAAGAGAATCGATGTTAATTATTTCACCTTTATTTCCCTATGGGATTCACATGCGTTTGCAGTCTTATAAAAGTCAAAAATATTTGTGTTTAATTCTATAAACAAAAAGACACACAAACATTTGCAAAAACATGATGAATGACGAAAACTAGACCGATTCACGTCTGTATTCGGTGAACCTTTACAAACAAATAACTATGCCTAATCAACCTTGTTTACATTGCAACTGCCAATGTCGGTAGTTCGAATAACTGTTTTCAATTAAGTATTTTTTTTCTTCTTCAATTGAATAAACTTTGACTTAATTATCATTTTAGCAAATTGCCTAGGGAATAAGCTACTACTACCGTAGGTCTCATGATAAAACCTGGACCCGGGACCGAATTCCTTTGTTCGTTTTGAGGTCCCCAGAGGCGAAAAACATCATCCGTTCAAATTCATATATGTGTGTCTATTAGCACGATAACTTGAGCAAAAATGATCCGATTTTGATTAAATTTTGTATAAACGTGTAAACCTACATTTATTCGAACGAGTTCGAGAACCAGCATGATCAGACTATGGGAACAAGGGTGATGGGGTAAAAATGAGATACTCTCATTTTTCACCCTGAAAACCTGTTGTAGCTTGCTTGTCTATGGACATATTTTAATGAAATTTAGAAATTTTGTTTACTTCATACTAAGATATTTCAATAAAAACCCCCTATTTTCCCCTGTAGCAGCAAACCTAAGTACTCATTAATATAAATTATATTTAAAGAGGAAATAAATCTGACAATTTTAAGTGAATAATTTTGTGGAATTTCACTCAGGTGGATGAACATTTGCTTAGTCTGCAGGTTTGCTGTGGTGGGGGTATTTAGTAATCCGACACCTTAAAGTCGTATTAACGAGAGTCAATCCCTGCAACTTTACAGGACGACTGCACGTGGACATCAAAAGCTGCGTAATTAAAGGCAGTTTGAAAATTACAATGCAGGCGTGATAAGAAGGTCCAAGTTCTCTTGTTATCACCATAGGTTTAAACGTGTTAAGTGGAATTGTTAGACTTATCTAAGAGCAAATACACGAGACGACGAGACCTGCGCTCGCAGTCGGTTCGTGATCCCCGAGTGTGGAGTGTCTTCTTGAAACTTCCGACCTTCGATTCGGAAACACTCTCTAATCATGAGTGCACTCGAAAGTACCTATAACGTGCCTCAAATATGGTATGTTTCCATTGAGTTCTTTAGCTAGATCAGTTTTAAGAACGGGTATTTTTACCTAAGGGAATTTTTCTTACGTTTGTTTGGCAATGAGATTTTCTAAAGAATAGGTAAAGTTGTGAATCAGTATTGTTCATCCAAATTTAATTCAATTCAGCATCTAGTTGAAAAACAAATATTTTGAGGGAGGGATAAAATTAAATGTAGGTTGGGTAAGGTCATGCTAGGATTAGACAGTCATGTCGCATCATTTCGCAAAGTGCAACGTGTTTTCTTAGAAAATTAGTTTACGAAAACCATACAAAATTACGCTTTTCTACTACCATTTTTAAACGGTAAGAGATAGAAAAAAAACTTAAAGTTTCAGATTTTTTTTATTGGAAAATAACACGAAAGGTTTCCTTACTACAAGTTATCTTAAAGAGTAGCTCAACTATAAGCTTGGAAAAATAGTTAGTGTTGTTCCGTTTACTAGTTATGGTAAGACGGCACTTAACTTCAAAGCCCTTCTTTAAAACGTTTTCTCCCATTGTTTAAAAACAGTTAAAGATAATAAACTGTTTTAGCACAAAACTGATCGGGGTGATTAGACCTTTAAATTGAGATATCACACAACCTATGTTTACATTTGAATATTTCTCAAAAAGCACCTCTACCCCCCCCCCCCCCCTTTAAATTGGTCAATTTTGGGACATCTTTCAAAATTTAAAATGATTTTATTGGATTTGGCATTGCCAAATTAGGAAGAAATGAGAACGAACAAAGTGCCAAAAGCCTTACTTTGGTACACAACAGTTATGGACAGATTTCACGTGAACACTTGTCTGTATATTAATTACATTAGGGAAATATTAGCTTTTCGGATAAGGTAATCGGTAATGAATATAATAACAATTTATGTTTAAATTTATGTTTCTTTCAAAGCAAGAAGTCATCGTGCATGGATGTTGCAGCGATCGCGAGATAGGCCCTATCATCATGGATGTTGCCGCGATTGCGTAAAATCATCTTGGATGTTGCAGCGATCGCAAGGGATCATCACGGATGCAGCGATCGTGAGAAATCATCAGAAATGTTGCCGCGATCGCGATGAGAAGCCAAACCTATCATGGATGTTTCAGCGGTCAAGAGAAATCATCATGGATGTTACAGTGGTCGCGAGAAATCATCATGGATGTTGCACTGATCGCGAGAGATCGTCATGGATGTTGCAGCGATCATTTAAGATTTTCATGAAGTTTCCTCTATTTTGGTGTTAACTGTTAACAGTGTTTTGAACGGTTTTGACAGATGGCTATAAATGTAAAACTTATTTGAAATCAACGGAATAAAGTGAGAACCGGTTTCACAGTAGGCCTACGTTTTATAACATTTGATATTAGATTCGAGATTTCCCTAGTGAAAAAAGTTTTCTGGTCCAGGTTCTGGCCAGTACTGTCACAGAACTGACCAGTTCTGCCACAGTACTGACAAGTATTGGCCAGGTTCTGGGCGATACTGGCCAGGTTCTGGAGGGTACTGGGCTGATACTGGCCAGGTTCTGGAGGGTACTGGGCTGATACTGGCCAGGTTCTGGAGGGTACTGGGCTGATACTGGCCAGGTTATGGAATGATACTGGCCAGGTTCTGGGCGATACTGGCCAGGTTCTGGAGGGTACTGGGCTGATACTGGCCAGGTTCTGGAATGATACTGGCCAGGTTCTGGGCGATACTGGCCAGGTTCTGGAGGATACTGGGCTGATACTGGCCAGGTTCTGGCGAGTACTGAGCTGATACTGGCCAGGTTCTGGCGAGTACTGAGCTGATACTGGCCAGGTTCTGGCGAGTACTGGGCTGATATTGAAGTTTGTGTCTTTATTTTAATGGGTCTGGTTTTACTTAAAAGTTTTAGTGACTTTTGCCCAGTACATTTTTGTATTATTATGGCGATAAAACTATACTCTGATTCTGATACTGGCCAGGTTTTGGCTGGTACTGGATGATACTGGCAGTGTTCTTGGCTGATAATGGCCTCTGGTCCAGAATTCAGACACAATTATACGTGTTTGTTGATTTTTACAAGTTATTCACTCTGGTAAATTGGAGATTACTGATAACGATTAATTTGTACATAATGTGCGGATCTGTACAGGAGCTACAGACCACAAGTGTTATACCTATACCTATAGATAAACATTAACAAAATTAAATATTTTGTAATGGATGATCAATTTTACAGCAGTATTACCTTGCTGACTAAAATAGAAGAAAATTCACAAATAATGATTCTTTTACCAACAAAGGATCTAGTAGACCTAATAATCCTGTGTTAAATCGTGCATTGTCTTTTGATTTTGTCACTAAGGTAGGCCTAAGATTTATAGGCCTACATAAAAATCCTTAAAATGCTGGCCTAAAACCATCTTTACAAACAGTTTCAATAGAAATTAGTTAATTTAACAATCAATATTGTTATATTTTAAAAAGTTAATTAACCTCAATTACAAATTGTGTAACAATCCGTAAAATTGTCTGATAATAGGTATGATTGAGATTCGTGTTTATATTAGACTAATATGTATTTGGTTATTTTCATTTTGTTTGACGGTTTGAATAGCACGGAAATAACAAATAAGTTTTTTTTTATTATAACAGTGTCTATTGTAATTGAGTACCTAATCTTACATAAACTGCAGACTTATAGGGTCCTCAACCATTTCAGTAGAAGTAATCATGCTCATCAATAACCACGGTTTAGGCCTATATAAAATTAATGAGTCTTACCATTGATTTCAGTAAGTAGAAAAGAGTGGAAATTGTGATAAGATAATGGCAGTATTTGTCTGATTGGAAAGTGTAAGTCAAGAGTGGCCCTTTACAATCATTTTCTACAAAAGAGTTATATAAATGGAAATAACAAACAATCGTCATGTACCAATAATGTAAAAATATCAGCATACAAATTTTATTTTTTGGAAAACCCATCGATAAATTCCTTTCCCTCATGTAAAAAGTTAAATCTGTTTAAAACGAGTTATTCACATAAAATACAAAAAACTATGGATACAAAAACGTTACTGTATTTTAATTTGAGAAAATGTGAAAGACGTGATAAAATACTAACACAATTATAATTTTTCACAGCATTCTCATGTAAAAGTGGGTCGTCTTCGCAAGCTCAAACAACCAATACATTCTGGAACAGTACTGGCCAGGTTCTGAACCAGTACTGGCCAGGTTCTGGACCAATACTGGTCAGGTTCTGGAACAGTACTGGCCAGGTTCTGAACCAGTACTGGCCAGGTTCTGGAACAGTACTGGCCAGGTTCTGAACCAGTACTGGCCAGGTTCTAGACCAGTACTGGCCAGGTTCTGGACCAGTACTGGTCAGGTTCTGGAACAGTACTGGCCAGATTCTAAACCAGTACTGGTCAGGTTCTGGACCAGTACTGGCCAGGTTCTGGGACAGTACTGGCCAGGTTCTGGACCAGTACTGGCCAGGTTCTGGGACAGTACTGGCCAGGTTCTGAACCAGTACTGGCCAGGTTCTGGACCAGTACTGGCCAGGTTCTGGACCAGTACTGGCCAGGTTCTGGACCAGTACTGGTCAGGTTCTGGACCAGTACTGGCCAGGTTCTGGACCAGTACTGGCCAGGTTCTGGACCAGTACTGGTCAGGTTCTGGAACAGTACTGGTCAGGTTCTGGAATAGTACTGGCCAGGTGGTTCTGGAACAGTACTGGCCAGGTGGTTCTGGACCAGTACTGGCCAGGTTGGCAGTACCAGACCAACAGAATTGGCAGGAACCTGGGCCAGAACCAGAACCTGGCCAGTAACTGGATTTTTTCACTAGGGTTGAGATAAGGTTTTGGAGATTTAAAGTTGTAGCTTTAGAACACGACGTAGTTCGTTGCCTGCTATAGACGTAGTTGACGTCGAGTAGATATAGACATTGCTCAGACATGAGTAGAGACACAGCCACCTATGGTAGAGAGCATCATCGACGTTGGACGTTCAAAAATGTTCTCAGGGTATTGCCAAATATAAATTCAACGACCCTGAATCGAAATTAGGTGTCACATTCACATTGTCAATGTCTGATAAGAAAAAAATATCTAACTCTCCCAAATATGTACAATTGGAATTATTTTATGCGACCATCGGTATTTATTAAAGACTATATATGTATTAAAGTACTTACGATTCCCAAACACTTAGAATTAACTTTTCATATGTATAAACTCGAAATCTCGTGTGGAGTCACGATATTCATTCGTCGTTTGATATTGACCATTGACCCTTATTAGGCTCACACTGCGTCACCTAAAATCACATATATACATATATAATATTGTAAAAAGAGTGTTTACAATAGAAAATCTTCGTACTTGTATCAGATTATAAACTTTTTAAATAAGTTAAAAACTAATTATATATGTTTAATTATTGAAAACCAAGATACAAATGGACTAAGTAATCAAAATTACATGTAAAAATTATTGTTAGCCAGTTTTGTAGTTTTTTTTTGTGAAATTTTAATACAGGGTGGGAAAATGAAAACATCCCAATTTATAAGTAGTACAAACTTAATAATATTCACCTTATGGATATAAATAGCACATCAAAACACAGCTTATCTTTTGCCATTTCAACTTAACAAAGTCATTTTTCCATTTCTTGAAAACAAAATCCTGCAACTGACGTCCTTGCTCTACTTGACATTCCTTTTTAGTCACTTGAAAACTCCATCAAACACTCCTCCAGCATTTCTTCAGGAATCACTTTAGTTTTAGGACAATTCTTAGCTTTAGTTCAGGCAAATCTGTGGGGTGACTTTGAAAAACCTCGAACTTCAAGTATCATCAGAATAACCCCCCCCCCCCCTAAAAAAAGGAGCCAACGTAAAGATTTCAATAACAAAAGCTTCCTGGCAAATCTCTTTGGACTTTGACTTACTGAAAACTCGCACTCTTTCAACATTTCCTGGTGTACAAAGAGTTTTGGGACACCCACCGATTATTTTAAGGGTCAAGCGTTTATCATTAATAATTTTACCCAGTTCACCATTGTTTTCCAATCTGGAACAGCGCCATGTTGACCAAGGATGGAATGTGGTCCAAACAATCTCTGGGTTTTTGCACAATAATCAGTATTAAAAAAAACGTTTTAAAATAGGTTTTCACATCAAAATCTCAGTGTTAATAGCCTCAGGCATAATATTTACTAAAATGGCATAGTGAAATTGATGTTATAAGCACAGCTGTTCATTCATTGCTGGTTGCTGTTTTACTTATTGTGTGACAATGAAAGAAAATTGGGGTGCTCTTACTGCCTCACCCTGGTATACATATGAAACAAATATACTTTCCAAAATTTGATATACATTTTCATAAACAAGCAAACTAAATCAGTTTACTTTTAAACTCTAAAAAATACTTTGAAAAGAAATTCCTAAATTGTATTTATACGCCCAATTTCGCCCCTCCCCATTAAACACCATTACCACACTCCCATCAAGCTGGTTTGCGAACTCGTTCGAATAAATGTACTGTGGGTTTACACGTTTATACCAAATTTCATCAAAATTTGATCATTTTTGCTAAAGTAGCATATGAGTATTTGCTAAACAGTATTGCGCTAACAGACTAATATATGCAAATGCTTCAAACCTGTTTTCAGACTAAGGGTTATATATGAATTTTAACGAATGACATTTTTTACCTTTGGGGACCTCAAAACGAAAAAAAATAAATCTGTCCTAGGTCCAGGTTTCACCATGAGACCACCATGATACCGTAATAGCTAATTCGTTTATTCCTCATATGGGAAATTTGCCAAAAGAAATACACTTAGAAAATTAATTGTATGATTTCTCCTTTATTTTGACTTGTGAAATATGCCCCTAAGATAATTCATTTCTTTGAAAAACGCCAAGGGGAGTTGTATAATTTTTAAACTTCCTTGCCAACATAATTTTTTGTACCATCATTGCAACGTGTCAGACGAAAAACCTAAACGCAAAAGCCAAGGTGAAACGCATGGAATATATCGCCAAATACTGCCACGCCTCTTTGAAAGCTACATGCCACTATTGGTTTTATACTAGGGTTGCTTTCAGAGAGGTGAAAGCCAGTTGAGCGGAACAAACGTGATTTGATATTTGTATAAGTAATTAAATGTAAAAAGGTCAATAGATGTACTAATGCTGGTTTTATTGATTAAAATTATAATAATTCAAATTTGTTTTTACTACATCTTGTTATTCAGATACCACTTCCAGAAGTGCATTATAATAGTTTTGACCATGAAAATATTACAGTAGTTGGAATCTGATAACATCCAAAAAGTAAAGTATAAAAAAGAGAAAGGTAATTTAACATTCAAATGCAACTGTAGCCTACAACAAAAAAACATTGGGCTACATTTTCACCCTTACAATCGGTTAAAGTATTTAAGTATAAAAAAAACAGTAACTATAAAAAAACGAGTATTAAAGTATAACAACAGGAGGGGAAATTTGACATTTAAATTCAACCGTGCAACATAAAATGGCTGAAATGTAGGCCTAAACATAAGTAATAAGTAAACATCGCATTCAGCTGATTTAAGTGAAAACAGAATAATAATAATAAGGGAAGACATGCCTTAAATATACAATGTAGATAATATAATTAGAAATTAGTAGCCTACTTCTGGACAAGCCTTGACAATTATCAATACCGTGGTTAAAAGTGGACTTCTATAAGCTTAGCTAATTAATTTATTTACTTATTATTATGGTTGTAACTGGACGTATGTATAGCCCGTGGCTTGGCAATCAAATACCAGTATTTATACAGGATATGCTACTGTTATCAACACTTGAAATTACTGAATTGTTACCAAATTACTGTTTCACAAAATGCAGATTCCATTTTCAGCCGAGCCATTAAAATGAGGATTTGCCGAACAATTATTAATATTACAGAATAGTATTTAATGATATACAACTTTTCATATTTAATAAATTACATGTTAGTTTTGCTATGGTCAAAGGTCCAAATCCAAATGTTCTTTTCATTTGGTTTTTATGTACTGTAGTAATTTTCTAGAATCATTGACCTTATATAAAGACAATGCTAGAATACCGTAGTTGCTTGTTAATACCATAATGCAAGCATTTTTGTAATCGTTTCCCCGTTTAACCAACTATTCCAAAATATAAAAATTATATGGTGCAACACAAATAAACAACCCGATCACCTACCTATAACCTACACTTTACCTTCCTAATCTAACCTTACTTCAAAACATTAATACTCATAAACCACGAATACTCATAAACCCCGACCTACCTTCCCCACATGCCGAAATTAGATCAGTGTTCAATCTGCGTTTTATTAACTAGGTGGCGTTCGCAGAGGCATCCACACAATTGAGCGGAGTCATCAAGGGTTCATATTATATTTTTTTGTCATACTGCAGTAAAAACAGTAGTTTTTAATGCATGCGTTTCGGGTCTAAAGTAGCATTTTTAATATTTAGGTAGTAAAATTCGTTTTGCCTCTATGGAGTAAAAATCAGCTGTTGTCAACTCAGTTGTAAATTTCGATTGTAAACGATTGCATGTATTGAAAATATGTATCGATTCGTGCTTCGTAATCATTTTAACATACAGTCTACAGTCTCTTCCCGTAGCATTTTAGCGTTGCAGATACATTAATCCATTCCCTAACTCAACACTGCTCACCTTTACTACTTCCTTCACCACACCCTACGTCGTAGATCTGTTCCCCTCTCTTTCCATAGTATTTAAGGATTGCAGATACATTAATGTAATTGCCAAAGACAGTTCCCACACTCTGCACTGCTAGCCTTACTACTTCCTTCACCATTTACTACGTCATGGACCTGTTTCCTTCCTTTCTCATAGCATTTAAGTATTACAGATTCATTTATCTAACTGCCCAAACGGTTCCCCACTCTGCACTGCCAGCCTTTACTACTTCCTTCACCACTTCCTACGTCGTGGGGCCTGTTTCCTTCCCTTCTCATAGCATTTCAGTATTGTAGATATATTAATCTAACTGCCACAGACGGATCTCACACTATGCTGATGTTCATACTTTACTACTTCCTAAGCCACTACCTACGTCGTGTACCTGTATTCATCACTTTCCATAGCATTTTAGTATTTTAGATACGTTAATCTAATTGCCACAAACATTCCCACACTCCGTACTGCTAGCCTTTACTACTTCTTTCACCATTTCCTATGTCGTGGGCATGCTTCCATCCGTTCATTTCAGCATTGCAGATACATTAAAACTGCTACAAACGGTTTCCAGTTCCCACACTCCACACTGCTCACCTTACTACTTCTTTCACCTCTTCCTATGTCACAGATCTGTTTTCCTCTCTTCCCATAGTATTTTAAGATTGTAGATATCTAAATCTAATCGTCATAAACAGATCCCACCCTCCGAACAAATCGTCTTTACTACTTCCTTCACCACTTCCTACATCTCAGACCTGTTTCCCTCCCTTTCCGTAGCATTTTAGGATTGCAGATACCTTAATCTAATCGTTACAAACAGTTCCCACAGTCCGGACTGCTTGCCTTTACTACTTCCTTCACCACTTCCTACGTCGCGGACCTGTTTTCCTCCCTTCCCATTGCATTTTCGGATTGCAGATACCTTAATCTAATCGTCATAAACAGTTCCCATGCTCCGGACAGCTCGCCTTGACTACTTCCTTCACCACTTCCTACGTCGCGGACCTGTTTTCCTCCCTTCCCATAGAATTTTAGGAATGCAGATACCTTAAATCTAATCGTCATAAACAGTTTCCACAATCCATACTGCTCGCCTTGACTCCTCCCTTCAGCACTTCCTACGTCGCGGACCTGTTCTCCTCCCTTCCCATAGAATTTTAGGAATGCAGATACCTTAAATCTAATCGTCATAAACAGTTTCCACACTCCATACAGCTCGCCTTGACTCCTTCCTTCACCACTTCCTACGTCGCGGACCTGTTTTACTCCCTTCCCATAGAATTTTAGAAATGCAGATACCTTAATCTAATCTTCATAAACAGTTTCCACACTCCAGACTGCTCGCCTTGACTACTTTCTTCACCACTTCCTACGTCGCAGACCTGTTTTCCTCCCTTCCCATAGAATTTCAGGAATGCACATACCTTAATCTAATCGTCATAAACAGTTCCCACACTCCAGACTTCTCTCCTTGACTACTTCCTTCACCACTTCCTACGTCGCGGACCTGTTTTCCTCCCTTCCCATAGAATTTTAGGAATGCATATACCTTAATCTAATTGTCATAAACAGTTTCCACACTCCAGACTGCTAGCCTTGACTCCTTCCTTCAGCACTTCCTACGTCGCGGACCGGTTCTCCTCCCTTCCCATAGAATTGTAGGAATGCAGATACCTTAAATCTAATCGTCATAAACAGTTTCCACACTCCATACAGCTCGCCTTGACTCCTTCCTTCACCACTTCCTACGTCGCGGACCTGTTTACCTCCCTTCCCATAGAATTTTAGAAATGCAGATACCTTAATCTAATCATCATAAACAGTTTCCACACTCCAGACTGCTCGCCTTGACTCCTTCCTTCACCACTTCCTATGTCGCGGACCTGTTTTCCTCCCTTCCCATAGAATTTTAGGAATGCAGATACCTTAATATAATCTTCATAAACAGTTTCCACACTCCAGGCTGCTCGCCTTGACTACTTTCTTCACCACTTCCTACGTCGCAGACCTGTTTTCCTCCCTTCCCATAGAATTTCAGGAATGCAGATACCTTAATCTAATCGTCATAAACAGTTCCCACACTCCAGACTTCTCTCCTTGACTACTTCCTTCACCACTTCCTACGTCGCGGACCTGTTTTCCTCCTTTCCCATAGAATTTTAGGAATGCAGATACCTTAATCTAATTGTCATAAACAGTTTCCACACTCCAGACTGCTAGCCTTGACTACTTCCTCCACCACTTCCTACGTCGCGGACCTGTTTCCTCCCTTCCCATAGAATTTTAGGAATGCAGATACCTTAATCTAATCGTCATAAACAGTTCCCACACTCCAGACTTCTCTCCTTGACTACTTCCTTCACCACCTCCTACGTGGCGGACCTTTTTTCCTCCCTTCCCATAGAATTTTAGGAATGCAGATACCTTAATCTAATTGTCATAAACAGTTTCCACACTCCATACTGCTTGCCTTTACTACTTCCTTCACCACTTCCTACGTCGCGGACCTGTTTTCCTCCCTTCCCATAGAATTTTAGGAATGCAGATACCTTAATCTAATCGTCATAAACATTCTCCACACTCCAGACTGCTCGCCTATACTACTTCCTTCACCACTTCCTACGTCTTGGACCTGTTTTCCTCCCTTTCCATAGAATTTTATGAATGCAGATACCTTAATCTAATCGTCATAAACAGTTTCCACACCCCAGACTGCTGATCACCTTTACTACTTCCTTCACCACTTCATACGTCACGGACCTCAAGCTAGTGTCGTCATTCGATTATATTTATGATCCATACCGTTTCTGTTCTAATATCTGTGTAATAATGCTATCAGCTATTTCTTTATCCACTGCTTTCAAAAGTCAACAGCTGATAATATGTCTTTGTTTATGTGTCAAATACTGCTTCCATAAGGATTACATTGAAACTTTGAGACCCAGTGGGGCGGATTCCTGAGAGGCTTTTTTAACGCCATATAGATGTTGGCACTCACCGATATGGTCTTTATCACCATGCAAAATTTGAAAACGATTGATTCAGCCGTCTAGGAGGAGTTTGCGTATTACGAAATGCATAAGAGTCGACGTATAAGAGCTTCGCTCGCTCCGCTCAATTGAAATTTGCTTGTTTAAAAACCATCTCACTATTAGTCTAAGTAAGGTAAACGCACCAGTAGCTGACAGTATAAGAAACTATACGCACTTAATAATCCGTGGTTTTGAATAAATAGGAACTAAAGAGATATTACGGATTTTATGTGATTCTAAATTTAGTGTAATTTTCAAATTTGTCATACAAAAAGGGTTTTTTAAATATATTTTATAACATTTTTAAACTTAATTCAACCTTTGTACGTGTTCCAGTGGCTGACAGTGGAAAAAGTGCTTGTAGCAGTAGCTGACAGTCAGTTGTCCCAGTAGCTGACACTGGAACTTAAATGTATTAGCTGCTAAACCTAAAGGTTTTATAATTTATAAGACGAATAAAATCTAACTTAATAATTAAATTATAAAATCACATAAAACGTTATTAAGAAAATTTATTTTACATATTTTAAAATAAATAATATTTACATTAAAATATATATACAGGGTGACAAAAAAGTCTGGAAACGGCTTGATATCTTTTTAACTAAATTCGTTTGAAAATTCAAACTTTTCACATCAACTTATATGTATGATAACTACTTTTTGCAAGCATTACCATTTTTTGACCTCTACCAGGGGACGACCCATGAGGAGTAGGTACATAATCTTTGATGTAAGCATAGGTTGATATGCACATCATTTTAAAGGTCTGGTCCAGTGGAGTTCATTGCCGGAAACCGTGTCAAAAAAGGTTCATCCGTTACAAAATGGCGGCTGTCCAAAGTTCTTGCGGAATATACCTACAGAGGCCTTAGTATTGGTAAATACTCATATTATTCAACATTAGCCGGGAAATCTGAAACTCGGTAAAATTTGTTTTGAAGATTTTATAATATTAATCTATGAGCTAGTTGACTTAAAAATACAGTTTCAGCTCTCAAGCTAATGTTTAATACGAGTATTTACCAATACTAAGGCCTGTGCGGGTATATTCCACAAGAACTTTGGACAGCCGCCATTTTGTAACGGATGAACCTTTTTTGACGCAGTTTCTGGCAATGAACTCCACTTGACCAGACCTTTAAAATGATGTGCATATCAACATATGCTTACATTAAAGATTATGTACCTACTCCTCGTGGGCCGTCCCCTGGTAGAGGTAAAAAAATGATAATGCTTGGAAAAAGTAGTTTTCATACATGTAAGTTGATGTGAAAGGTTTGAATTTTCTAACGGATTTATTTAAAAAGATATTAAACCGTTTCCAGACTTGTTTGTCACCCTGTATATATTTTATATATATTTTAAAAAAATATACATTTTTTAAGATAATTTGGCTTATAAATTAAAAAATTAAAATCATTTTATAAAAATGTGAGATCACATAAATTATAAATAGCATGCAAATTTCGATGGGTAAAACCAATTTAATATTGTGCAAGTAGCAAATATCCCCTGTCAGCTATTGGAACTTGTATGGATTTTGTGTACCAATGCCTGACATTGATATAATTTTAAATCCAAAACCCCTAACGCCCCAATTTTTTCATGAAATTGTCAACAAAGGTATAATTGATCAAAATAATGAGCCTAATCATTAATACTATTTAAGAAATTTAGCAAAATGACAAAAAACCAAACTTACTTTCTTAACAATTTCATTAAGGGAATCGACTAAATGTGATGTGTACGGACAGGGTCGCTTTCAAACCACCGCCATTCCGCAAGTATGGGCTAAATTTAACTGATTTTTTTGTAAACAAATCAAGAATAAACATATGTTCTTCTAACAATGCAATCATGTGTAAATATTTTTAAGAGACCACATTATAATGTTAAGAAACTCAAACTGTCAGCTTCTGGAGCACTGTCAGCTACTGGTGCATTTACCTTAATTTTGTTAAGTTTGGCTGAAATTCGTTCAGCCGTTATTGAGTGATGTTTCTCTATTTGTTGTTTGGAGTTGATCCCAAAGAGCTACGCTCGCTTCGCTCGCTCCGCTCAATAAATATCATCAGGTAAAAGAGTACAATGAATTAATTTTAATTTAGTATCCATGTTAAATTTGTACCATAGACAAAATAATGAAATATTTATTTATTTTGTCTATGGTAGCACGCTCCACGAAACAAACCGTCGTCAGTCGTCACTGAATGTATTTCCCCCTTAACTTTTAGAGTGACAATTAATTTGTAACCGGCTTACTTAATAACAGTAAAATACATAATACATGTCAATGCTTACAAATAAAGAACATTGTTCTGAATTTTGGTTTCTATGTTGGCACTCTTGCCTAACAGCTGGCTAATGGATTGTCTGTTCTGTTCGCTCCTCGCTCGTCACTTTTGTTGATTTGTTCGTTGTTTTTTCCCTGTGTCAGCGGTCTGCTAGAGCGCTGCTGCTTGCTGGTTTGCATAGAAATCTATCTAGATAGTGCAGTCGATCGTGTATTTTTAGATATTCAATCTGTCAAGACAGTTTCCTATTGATTCAAACGCCTGTAAACATTTTTGGAGTTTAAATGTAGGTATATATTTAATTTTAAGAACAGAATTTTCAGGTCCTCTGATATCTGTTAAAATCTGTAGGTTAAGTTAATTTGCTGTGGGCTTACTTTATAAATTTGAGTGTTGTCCCTTTTACTACACTTTTGTGTTAGTTAAAGCCTTAGTTTACACTTCTAGACTGATTGTGTTTTAAGTTATGCACCCAAACTGTTATGTTAGTTAAAATTGCAAAATTTACAATAAGATAACTTACATGGTTTAACAGGCAACGTTTATAAACTATTTAGGCTTGGGAATCTTTTTTTTAGAAAATAAGTATATTTTTAATTCTAATTTTCTTTAGTTTGGGATCTTTTTAGTTTCATAACTGTTGATAGGTTGTAATTAAGTTGTGCAAAGTTATTTGGAATTAAATTCTGTTCTGGGTAATACAGTGTACTTTCTCTGTTATGAAGGTTGGCACTATAGGTCTAAATCGATTACAGTAGACTCCCTCTTATCCGGACTCCTCGGGACCGAGGCCAGTCCGGATAACGGGTTTTCCGGTTAAACCGACGTCCCCAAAAACTCGTTAAAACTGACTGTTTACTGTGATACTCGACTTAAATTTAGGAGAGCATTGTATTTAGACACGTGATCACTGGTCTTAAATATTTCCTACGAGAACAGTCGTTTCAGTACTGCCCACTTCCTGCCAATCTAGTACGGTTAAACCAATGAGCTGATAATAAAAATTGTCCGGTTAAAGAGATGTCATTTCCGCCGAGTGTAGTCCGGATAACCGAAGTCCAGTTAAATGGTGCCCGGATAAGAGGGAGTCTACTGTAATACCACCATTTTTTTAGCCATTGCCTTATGGTTCACTATAAATGCTTGAACGATAAAATATTACTTTGGTTGTACTCTACTAGACTGCTCTGGCTCTAATCAAGTTAAAAAGTTATCGTCTGGAAGAATATCTCTAGCTACGATTTATCTCAATAATTTTCATCTACAGACCACTCTCTCCAGGTCTATTTTTTTCTTTAGAGGCAACATCCTTAGAGTTAGGCACGTTAGAATTTGTTTGTCAAGGTCTACATACGACAGTTGCATGGTCTAATGATGTCACAAAACTGCATAGGGTTTTTTAAATTTTTACTAAATTCAAAATCAAGTTATAATTTTGTTCATTTAAATTCTTTGATTAAAACCCCATTATATAGTTTGTTCGCGTAACTAAAGTTATTTATCATTTGATTTATTAGACAAAAAATTCAAAAATTTACAACAGTATTTATGTACTTACTTCAATACTTTCAATTAAGTGCCAGTCATTGATATGGGGCAGTTAAAAACTAATATTTCTTAAAAGCTAGGCATAATATTTGCCAAAAGAAATAATTGGCCTAGCTAAATCATGCAAAAAAATTCAAGCTAGGTAGGCCTACTTTATTTCTGTAAGTACGGTATTTAAAAAATAAATTCAGATTCCAATAGTGTATAGCCTAAAGTTTTTTTTAAGATTAAACTAGGCATAACTCATAATTTTCACTAGAAACTGAATATTGTTAAGTTTTTGTTTACAAACAAACGGCAATATCAATTGAACCTTGCTCATTGTTTGGCACCCGACTAGTAATAACCATTAGGTAGGTAAGGAGGTCCACTAATGTGAGACACAAGTATTTCTTTTGTAGTCTAATGCAATTAAAATACAGTAATCACCTTGGCAAAACAATTTCGGTACCGGTAAAACACTCAATGAAACTTGGATGCCATTCAAACTTTGTTGCAAGTAGCTTATAGTTACATACTGTAAGTAATAGTACAGTGTTCATTAAAGACTAGTAGTTTTTTACCTGTCAACAGGTGAAATAGCCTACCGTAGGTAACGGTACCGTAAATGTTGTTATTTTCAACCAATTTGTTATCCTTCATAAGTTACATAACTTAAGTACCATCTATTAATTGTCATTATTTTTCTCCTTATGGCATGTGAGATCCTAGAATAATTTTTTTGTAAAAATTCTATCACCTGATACTGATGTTGGTGAAATAGCAGAGTTGAGCTGTAGTGGTTAATTTCCCTGATTATATAATTATAGACAGTTAATATTATAACATAATTTAATTGGGAACTATCGAACCTGACACACGTAATTGTGTGCAATTTAGACATAAGAGAAGAAGGATTAGTAGCCTATCGATTTTTTTATTTGGCGTTTTCTGGTTTCTTGGTTTTGTTGTTAAAGTTGGTGGTGGTAAAAGACCTACCGTAATTGAGTTTGCAGTTTACCCAGTGCAGTTTATGCAGTTTTTTATTTTTCCTTTTTTTACTTAAGTCAGTAAAAGATTTTCTTTTGATTAATTGATGATAACCTAAATGATCAACCAAACCCCTTTGTTCCCACCACCACCTTTGAAGTCTGGGACTTATTTGCCAGGCTGATTCCCAGGGGCCGCTCCAGAAGGCAGGTAGGCCCGGGCCTACCCAAAATTCTGGTAGATTTTTCATAGTTATAAATAAAAAACTAGTCTTTCCTCTCCCTTCATAAGAAAATTTTTCATTCCTTTTTTTCTTTATTTTGTTTGTTTCTTTTTTTTCAATTAAAAAGCCTGTATGTATCCTTGGTTCTTCTGAAGCTGTTTGCCATATATCCGAACGTTCTGCTTTCTTTTTCATCTGCTCCCCACGCATTTGCCACTCATGCGATACTGTGTTGTTTCCCTACTTTCAACAAAACTCTTCTTTGCATAGGTACCCGTACTCAAAAGTTTCCTTTTAAATCTTTTCTTTCTAGCATCCTTACCCTAGAACTCGCATCCGTAAAGCATTGCTAACTCAACACCCTCTATACAGTGTCATCAAATGCTTAAGTCATGCCTCTATTTTTGTCTGGCATGTCCTGATACCATCCGCCAATAACATAATTGCATGGAGACTCCTATTTTTTTTTTGTGTATTTCTCCACATGTTTTTCAAAAGTTATTCCTTTACCTACAGTCATTCCTTAATCAAGCCTGACGACGTATCAAGATTCCTGTTTAACACAACAATAGTGTTTTCCAGAATTTTTTGGACCCACCCTTCCTACCTTCCGATATAATCAAATATGAAAACTAAAAAAATACATAGAGCTATTAGGCTATTTTTTTTATTCAAGCATGGTGTAACAAAATTAGAAAGACACTGTATTCTACCAACACACCCTGGCACAATAACACTTTATAACGAGGTTGATTGTGACTGCTTTGTAAAGCACGCTCTCAGCCTAGAGCTATTGTCCAAGTTGAGATGAAAAGATTTATGCAAGTTAGACATTTTGCTAGTTGACATGCCAAATTACTTTTCTTCTGTGAAGATCACCTGATTTTCTTCTGTGAAGATAACCTGATTTTTGTGTTAAAATTTATTCATACTACCAGCTTTAAACGACCAATGTAGCTTAAAATCCAAATCGTGTTAGCAAACTCATTGCTGAGAAACAATTTATGCAAAGTCTATATTTATACTAACTGTAAATTTTTTTGCAAATTCAATGCTAAAACAATTTTTTCATGGGTTATACTTCCCTTATAGGTAATTACTAATTTGGCTATTTTAACTCCTAAATATGTAACTAAATATTACAAGCATTGCAGTAACCTTGATGTTGCACTCAACTTCTTTTTGTCATAGGAATTAATACCTATTTCTGCTATTTGCCTTAATTATTTTCTTCTATTTAGTAACTGAAATTTATCTGAATAGATTTCTGGCAGTGCAGATATCATCCAAGTGGGAGAAATGAGATTCATTTGATGGTTAATAAATATAATAAACATCTTTATTTTTATGTATTGCAGAAAAATATTATTTAATTTCTTTATTGTGGTCACAACACACTTAAAAATGCCAAACAATCAAAGTGTTCCCTGATAATTTTGAGAGGAGCTTCTCTTCTACGTTCTGAACAAATCTTTTTGTTTACTGGCAACTTATCAAGACAAAAAGCTGAATTGATGATAGTTGGCATGCACCAGGAGTTTAATCGGCGACCCAACAATTCTCTACAGAAAATTCTTTTGGGTTTGAGTCTCTAGAATTCAATCTATTGTAGCTACTCCGTAGCACGTTCGGTATTCTACAACCATTAGAAATACCTATTTCAAACATTTCAAATATGTCATTAAATGTTGTTTATTAACACAAGGATTTTATCTAGAAGTAATTCAATTCCTGGTTTCAGGTCACAAGCACCAAAGAATGAAACCGTTACCATCTCTGCAATCCCTCCGCAAAAGTTTTCGTAAGTATTTATGAAATGTTAACTGTGAATGCATCAATACAACATTGTGTCCCCTGAATGTCCGACTTTATGGATATTGTCCAAGGCAGCCAACGCTATCTTTAGATATCCATTTTAGTGGTTATGAACAGCACCTAGTGTTTGTTTACATTCTTGACCGCATTTTGTTGTTATAGTATTGATAGCGTTATCAGTGACCTAATTTTTGACCATAAGTTAGTTTATATTAAGCTTTTTTAAAAAGCTGTGTAGTATAGCAAAAAATTAAAAATAAATAGCAAAAATTATCTCGTGTAAATTTTTACTTCTTTCATGTTGTTGGTAATTTACTTTAGTTTTAATTATTTTATTCTACTTAATTTTTAAACTATTTACCTTATTGGAGAGAAATTCCCAATTTAGTTAGTTTGAAACTATGTATTTTTGCAAGAAATTATTATAATCAAGGTGTTAGATAACTTGGACTGTGAAACCACAACCATATCAACATAAAAACAATGAATTGAACATATGTTAAATTAAAATTTACATGAAAATTTCAACATAGACCTAGAAGAAATAAGTACACATGGCAAAGAGTGTCAAATACAAGGAATCTTTTTAACAAGGAAAGTTCCCTCTTAAAAACACTTATTATAAAGCTTAGAAGTAATAAACAGTCATAAATCAAATCAACTTATTAACAAATTGATGACCGGCTTAAAAATGAAACAAATGTAATTAATACCGGTAATCGTCATGGTTTTTCATTGCACTAAAAAAACCTCAAAAGCAAATATTGTCTGTATTAATTATCAGATTTATATGAGATCACTGGGATATTTTCCCAAAATGAGAAACGGCTTTGCGGAACAATACCCTTTTTGGAATGTAATAGATTCTTCAATAGGCCTATTGCATTTTTTATTGATGTCGATATTCCGAATATTCTCACATTAAAAGACCCGACTAAATGCTTATGTAATTCATTGAAATACTCACGCTATTTAATAGCACTTTGAACTAATAAACGCTTCTTGTAAAAATATTTTATCATTTTTTTGGACCCGGCCTTATTAGCGAATTTCCCTATAGGGAAGTAGCTATTACCGTAGGTCTCATGATAAGACTTAGGCCCGGGACCGATTTACTTTTTCATTTTAATGTCCCCAGAGGCCAAAAACACCATTCGTTCAAATTTTTATATATGTATACTAGCTGACCCGGCGAACTTCGTATCGCCTAAGTTATAGGTTTCCCCTAAGACAGACCGATGGAAAGAAAGTACCGTTACGTTTAATTTTCAAGATGATCTCGTTCGCATCGCTCAATCACGTCCTGGTTGAAGTTCGTTCGCTACGCTCACTCACCTTTGGGTTGGAGCTCGTTCGCTGCGCTCACTTGCCTTTAGGTTGGAGCTTGTTCGCTACGCTAACTCGCCTCCAGGTTAGCTCGTTCGCTACGCTCACTCGCCTCCAGGTTGAAGTTCGTTCGCTACGCTCACTCACCTTTTGGTTGCAAATTAGCTGTTGTCATAAATGTAAACGAAATAATAGTGCTGCACCCTGTTGGTAATCCTTGTAACTTTAATGCTATTGAACATCATAGAACAGAACCAACTTGTTTAATTGAAACAGCTGTTAAGATTCATTAATTCCATTTCTCATAAGGTTAACATGGGAAACTCCAGAGCCACTGGGGCGGAGACATTTTAAGAATTTCGAAACGGGAAATAGTTTACGTCCGATTCGCATACCTACAGAATTTACACACCAAATTTCATAACGATCGGTGAAGTCGTTCCGGAGGAGTTTGCAGACAAACACTGTGACACGAGAATTTTATATATTAGATATATATATATATATATATAGGTATATATATATATAGATTTATATATATATATATGTGTCCGTGAACACGATAACTTGAGTAATTTTTATCCGATTTTGATGAAATTTGGTTTGAAGGTGTAAGGCGGGATAAACTTGAATGAGTTCGCGATCCAGCATGATCGGACCATGGGAACAGGGTTTAATGGGGGGTTTTATGGGGTAAAAATTGGTTTTTCTCACTTCTTACCCTCAAAACACAAAATTTCCCAATTTTTCTCTAAACCTTCTTAAAGAGCTTAAAAAAACAAACAATTCAGTATATCAAAGTGTTTTTGTACGGTTATTGGTTACGGAGAAAACTAAAAAAATGATAAATTTAAAATTCCCATGTTATTCTTATGGAGAATATTGTAAAATGTTGTAGTTTGCTTGTTTATGGATATATTTTGATCAAACTTGGCAAATTTATTTATTTTATAGTAAGCTATCAATATTTTACTAAAAACACACTACTTTATTAGTTTCCTTGTAGCAGCAAACCTAGGTACTCGTTAAACCTAATGTTATTTAAATAGATCAATTTGAAAATCAATTCGGCCAAATGGAAATTCGCTTAGAGGGCAGGTTTGCTGCGGCGGGGGTATTTTTTATTGTTTTCTACAAATGTTTCCCGACTTAAACCTGTTGCCAGTAAACATTTCTTGCATGTATTTATTTTATCTGACTTTAGGTAGGGTTTACTTTACCACTGTGACAACATGATGTGTATATTCTTCATGACTTTTTTTACTTCCAAAATAAGTTGCTTAGCATAAATGATTCATCTCTCCAAGTGATTGTGTATCTGGATTCCTTAATGTGATACCAGGCCTCTCCTCTACTCTTCTCATTTGTATAAGATTTTCTATTAATTGTCTCCTCCTCCTGTTTTCAATATTTCCCCTTTAAACTCAAGAAATTTTCTGTTTTTCCAACAAAACTGATTAACTGTTTAGATTTGTCTATAACCTCATAAAAAAACATCAATATATTTACTCCCAAAAAGCTGGTGAGTTTCTTTTTATGTACAGCTGTTTTTGTTTTTAAATTTGTTCAATGTAATTCTTATGGGGAAAATGCGACCTTTGAGGGCGTCTCACGCCATTAAGGGAAAGAGTTTTAAAATTCTAAAACCTTAATGCAAAACTACGAATTGAGACGAATCATTTGACACCTCAAACGTTAAAATCGGTCTTGAAATAACGGAGGAGTTTTGTTCACAAAAAACAGCCCTCACGTATTAATATAAGAGATTAGTAATATTAATCCTTAGATTTTCTTGTATTGGTTCACCATTAAAAAATAATTGCAAAATATTAAAAGATTTGATTTCAAATTTTGCTTTCAGCATTTAACTGACTTGATTTCTCCATCACATAGCAAACCAAATGTCTATAGGTATAATAAATATGAAAAATCACTAACACGGTGAATTGCTTGTGGAAGGACTATAAGAACATAAACAGTTTTATTGGGAGAACAGATCCTCCTAAGAGATTGTTAAAATAAGCTACGCCAAAAAGCATATACAAAATTCAGCCAGATATCTTAGTAAAACTTAAGATTCTCAAAGGTTTTCAAGGTACCCATGTAAACTAATTTAGTAGGAAAGCTACACCAATACAATATTTTATTGTTCAATTGGGTTTAAGGAAAAGGTGGTAAATTATTTTAGATAGTACTGTACATTAGATTGTGTAGTATAATTGAAACATACGATGAATATTCATCACCATGTTCAATTAGACTCGTTACGTCACAGCTAATTATTCCATATTCAACTCTTGTCATACAATTTTTTTATTGGGCTAACTGAGAACTCATAACGGTTGAAGTTTAGCTTCAACAGTAACCAGTTGATTCGCAACAATCATAATTTGTTACTTATTGATCCTGAAGCAGTGTCAAATTGGATGCATACAATTGTCTTGAAATTGCTTCAAGGCTACAGCAATCTTTTTAACACTGTTCTGTACCAAAACAATGTTTTGTTGAGTTACCATTTCAGAACTAACAATCTAATATTCATCTTTCCTTTAAAAAATAGATTTTTTCAATCAAAACTGATATTCCTCAAGCTATTAGATTGAGGGAAAACAATCAACTGTTTTTCTCTTGCTCTTAAATTTAAGTACTATTAAACTCCAAATACATTTGCCCACTTCACAAGTAAATTATTCTTGTCAATTTAGGCTACTTGGGATGGTTAAATAATGATTTTACTAAATTAGTAACATAAATGAAAGGGTTTTTACGTTATATATTTTTTGTATAATTGTGAAGATTTTAGTTAATGAACTGTACAACAATTTACACAGAAACGTCGCATCGACAACATAGTTGTTATTATGTTTTTCTTTTTGTAAGCATATCTCACAAATAAATTCATAGTCCTTAGGAATTTTAGTTTGAGTAAATTTAACCTCTTTGTGCATATTAATGATAACTTTTTTTAAGAACGTACCGGTACTTGTAAGAAAATTTCCTACTATTAAAAGAACTTAAAGGGCTTCTTAAATGAATAGTTCTTTTCATTGATTATCTGTATGGAGATTACTCTAAGTAGCAGATAGGTCGCTCAATGAGCACCAAGAATCATTATTTCACTAGATTACACTTTATCTCTTGCAAATTGCTCACATGCCTGCCTGTCTTTGAAGTTATGTAATGTTGAAGGCTGTTCAACCTAAAAAACTTACTTCAATGATTGCAAAAAGAATGATTTCACCCAAGTGGTTCATGAGTTTTTTTTTAAGTTTTCATCCAGTGATTCTGTTTGATGTGGGAAAAATAATAGGCAATGAATAAATATTTTAATTAAAAGACAAGTTTAATTTCACTTAGCAAATGGCACATGTGTTATATAACTTTTTACTTAATTCCTCTTAGTCAAAAGAAATTGTGGAAAGTGCTTCATCTTTAAACAAAATTGTCTCCATCCTATAGGCCTCGCCACCCTAACTTGAGGTAGCCCAACTGTACTGTCTTAAAACAGGTGTATTAATGTTAATAGCTTTCAGCTGACTTAATTGTTTGTTTAGGGCAATTACCGACTTGTCCCGCACGGCCCTTTTAGAATCCTATTAGCCACGCTTCCCTGAATGCCATCGTTCAATATTAACATTAATAAAATTATAATCTGATTTATTAATTTACTTGTTTACATGAATAACATAAATTTAACAATTATTTCTGTTTTTGTCCCATCTAAAACGGACAATTTTTATGGTTTTTGATTTGGTTTTTTGGTTTTTAAACAAAATACCCAGTAACTTCGGTATGAACCGTAAATATTGCCGTTTTAGATGGGACAAAAACAGAAATGTTTGTTAAATTTATGTTATCCTATCTTATACTCTTATATGAGCAATGTTTGCTTGTACAGTATATATGCTTGTATGCTTGCTTGCACATATGCACAAAGATCTAGAAACGGCTTTGACGATTTCCTTTAAATGTTGTAAATAATTCATTTCTGGCCTAAAAACGTGTTTAATGCAATTAAAAATTTCAACAAAAATCTAATTACGTAAAAAATGAAATTTAAAGTCAAAACTTTTTAACATTGGCCTTATGGGTTGCTAAGTAACCATGTTGGTTGAACAAAATAACAAGGAAAATGTAAACAAAAGCCTTGTAAGCTGTAACATGTGTTCAAGCCATCTACCCACAGTATACTAGCAAATTAGAAAATACAGTACAAAAGGAAAATATCAGTTGTTACTATTGAGCAAAGATTACACTGAAGATAACTCGATATAGGTGAAAATTGTTCCAAGTTCCGATCAAATACTGATTATTTAACTTGACTCTCTCTTACCAAAACTTAATCCCCAAAGTAATCAGCTGTTTTAATTTAAACAAAATGGCAAAACAATGTTTATGCTATTATAAACGAGCAACCTTTTATCGACTGTAAAATAAATTAAATTTTTACCTGGAAATCCTCAAGCCAGGTAAAAATTTCCATCATAATAAATTTAAATCCACTAAAACTTAAATAATAAAAGCCAAAATTAGTTGTAAATAAAACTTGAGTTTCCTTTATATTGTTTTTACAATCAAAATAAACTACGCCGAGCCATGGCTCGGTCCCCAGGTACTTAATGTAAACGAGTAAATTAATATATCAGATTATAATTTTATTAAAGTTAATATTGAACTACGGCGTTCATGGAAGCGTCGCTAATAGGATTGTAAAAGGATCATGCGGGACCAGCCGGTAATTGTCCTGCAGGTCAGTTTGGGCTGCCTCAAGTTTAGGGTGGCGAGGCCTATAGCTCTTGACCAATGAAACAGCTGATCTTGTTAGTAACAATTTAGCTACACAGATCTTCTCACTCCATTCTACAATCTACCTACACATTGCGTTCATATTCAGCTTATAATATTCATACAAGTGTGCATCGCTGTCTCAAAGAATTAATTTATCTGATTGTATGCAAAGATACAGGTTTATTTATTAAAATTCAGAAGATTTAAGAAATCTTTGTTGGGCTGCCATTTTTTACTCGGTTTTCCGTTCGAGTACAAATTTGCAGTATTGTATTCTACTATATAGTAAAAACCTTGAATTTGATGTGTATATCAACCTATGCTTACTTTAAGATTTCATTCGCCTCCTAAAAGGCCGTTCCTTTGAAGGGGTATCACCGAATAATGTGTTGAATGATTTTAATACTCAGTAACTGTGTACCAAATTTTGTAGCTCCATCTTTATTATGTATTATTAGAAAAATTTAACCGCCCTGGGACTTTTTTCACTCTGTATATTCATTTTTAACTTTACTCCAAGTAAGTTCTGTGCTCTGTTAGAAGACAAATAACACTGCCCAGGGTTTGGGTCATCTGATAAGGCTTCGAGTCTGATCTAAGAGTTTTAATAGTTTTAAGTCTCACACTGTTCCATTCCCGTCTGGTTTTATATGCATTATGCATTTAACTTGCTTGAATAAAGTTAAGTTACTGACAGGATCCATTAGCTTAATAACTAACTTTGATAACTCCAGGTAGATATCTCATCACAATGTAAAATCTGGAGCCTCATTCGATATGTCAATCCAGTTAAGAATGTATTGATGTCAAATAAATATTCTATAGTGTAGGCAAACTTAAAAGTGCATTTTATAATCTTTGTTAGTAATACCAGAGAAAAAAAGTTGTGACCTTGTTCTATTTCATTGCAATAATCAAAAATTTAATAGAAAGTATTACAACACACTGTACAAATACTTGACAGAATAGCATACTTTTAATTTGTCTCAGCAAATCCATAAGATGCATCTATGGGAGTGTTTTTAATCTATGGCTCAAGATTAGTTGATGAAGAAAATGGTTAGTCGTCTCCAGTATATGTTGTTTGTGTCTGCTATAGTATTATCATTCTAGACAGCAGTTTTAGATGTCATGATTGTCAACAAATAGTCAACTTAAGATAACAACTTCACACTTTTGTAGGATGTAGGTATTTTGATGGTTTGGCTTTTATGTTTTTAAACTTCACAGACTAACTATTTTAATTGTTGTAGGTATGAAAAAAAAAACTGTTTAAAATTTCCACCATGATGCCGAAAATAAGTAGCATAATGATTACCTCTTTCATTTAGTAGCACATTTTTCAAACATTATACTTGGTTGAAACATTTTGTTTAGAAAACAGATAAGAATTAAGAACTTTCCTTGTACCTATGCCACGTTTGATTACCTTCTTTGTTTTCATAATCTATAACTTGTAAATTATACGTCATAAAGGTAGGCATATACAATTTTCTTCCGCAAATTATCAGTAGGAATAACCGACGATGAACAGTAAGTGGATATTAATAATGTGTATACTTTTGCAACATAATAAATATTATATTGGCTATTTGAATGTTATTTAACTTTAGAGATTAATTTAAGAACGTTGTATACATCCCACATTTGCTAACCTGTTGTTTTTTTTTTTCATTTTTAACTTGTTACAATAATTTCTATAATTCTCTTTCTAGACTTGTTCCAAAAATTGTCAACGGTGGGATTGCAGGAATAATCGGAGTGTCATGTGTCTTTCCACTGGATCTAGTCAAAACTCGTCTGCAAAACCAGACTGTCGGCCCAAATGGAGAACGGATGTACACGTCAATGTAAGTTTCCTAATTCAGTATTTTGACTTGACTACAATCCTTATACAAGTAGTTAATCCAAATCCCATGTTTTAAAAGCTTCAGCAAATCTTTGTAAAACTTAAACGCAAAGAGAAAGATTTTGTTTTCATCAACAAAGTAGGTGGTCGAATCTTTCTCCTTGGACTGTATTGTTGAACTGGAGAAAATACTGGCTGACCAACTAATCTGTTGCTAGACCTGAATATGAATGACTGCATCACATATGAAATGTCAGCAAGTATTTTTCGTTGGCTCAACATCTAACATCTTCTTAAGACGAAAATTCAACAAAAATAAATGTAGTTGAATTGAGCCAACTACGAATGTGCTGCTGTATTATTGATTTCTGCAAAATGTGACAGCTGTTTAGCAAAGAAAAACTAAACATAAAGTTTTTGCTAACTGCACCATTAATTTTTTTCAAACGATCAAAAACTAAGAAATAATAACACAATATGCCAGGGGCTCATCAATTTCTTTTCTTTTTAAAACACACAAACTAAGTTCACATCTACTACAGTTATGAGACTTTTAAACCAGACTTGGCCGCATAAATTGAGCTGGAGTGAATACATTTGCATGTGTTATGTGCTTCTATTTACAATATTCCACTCCTTCCATGCTATGTCACACTGTACCTACCATGCAAAAATTTTCTGGATGTTTAGAGTTTAAGTGTTTTAAACCCCATACAAAACTTTTTAAATATATTTGAGCACACAATTAGAATGTTGTTTTTTTTTATTCATAAATAATAATAATTATTGAAGCTTTTAGTAACTTGAGTAATTTTTGTCCAATTTTGATGAAATTTTGTTTGAAGGTGTAAGGCGGGATAAACTTGAATGAGATCGCAAACCATGAGAACAGGGTTAAACGGGGTTTTATGGGGTAAAAATGGGTTTTTCTAACTTTTTACCCTTAAAACACAAAATTTATAAATTTTTCTCCAGACATTTTTAAAGAGATTAAAAAACAAATATAATTTAGGATATCAAAGTGTTTTTGTACGGTTATTGGCTACGGAGAAAATATAAAAAAAACATTAGGCATTAGGTATTTAGGTCGCGCAGCCCGCTTTTATCTCAACAATATGTGTGGTAATAGAACAATATTTTACCCCCTTAGGGGGTAAAAAATACAAAATAGCAGATGTGTGGATAACGAAGCTGTTTTGGAAAATTGTCTTACTTCACATTCTCTTTACTTTTACCCAAAAACCATCTCCCGGAATTTGGCTCTTTAGCCTACTTACTACACACCCTGTATACGGTACCCTAACAGTTGTGGAATGGCTCTGCCCTACTACACATGAATGTTATTCCATTCAACAGGGACAAATTGGAACCCCAGTCTAATTCTTATTCATTTTTATGTTTCTACACCATTTTTTCACCAGCTTGTAATTGGACAAACAAATTTACTATGATAAAAATTCTCTTCAGGTTGGACTGTTTCAAGAAGACCTACCGAGCGGAAGGCTACTTTGGTATGTACCGGGGATCTGCCGTCAACATTCTGCTCATCACACCAGAGAAAGCCATCAAGCTTGCGGCTAACGACTTTTTCCGACACCACCTCTCAACGGGCCATGGGTATGTATTTCATCTCTCATAATCGTAAAAATGTTGACAGTAAATTTGTGTTTATGTTAATCTATACTATATTTTTTTTAAAGGAATCTTCCACGCCATAATTTTGTTCTTCTAACGTCAATCTTTTGCCAGTTGTGAGATAGCGTCGTTAATTGTAGCCAAATGAAAATCCTATTATATCATGGAACGTTGGAATTGTTCAAGGCGACAATACTATGTGTCCTAATGAGGATAGAACCAATAAACTATAATAAACAGTTTTTATGTGTACAGAACAATTGGTTTAATAAACTTTTTAACAATCAAGCTAAAAGTTTATCTCTTATGTTGAAACTGAATTTATGCCAACTAGGCTTTTAAGAATACGAATATTTCCAAACATGAATAAAACTAGGCTTAACTATTCCAAAAAGTACAACAAATTTTTAGTAATGATTATCTTATTTTTATGAGAAAATCAGAGTTGTAGTTAAATGAAACGTAGAGTTAGCAAGTTAGGTGCTAAGAAACCAGTAGGCTATAAACTATTTTCTCAACTGACAATGACAGTTCAGATTAGTGATTGGTGAAAGTACGGTGACACGGAACTTAAACCTCTGGTCCCGTAAAACTTCAGAAATAGACTTACTCTCAGAATAGCCTGGTTCTGAATGACTGCGTGACACCGGTGCATGTTCATTTTCTTCTCGCCATAAATTTAGTTTTTCAACAGGTTATCCCGTTGCTGCCGTTGGCAAAGGTGTTTGAAGTAACTAAGCAATGTTTTGCTCAGCATACCATTGTCTTCCGTTTTAAATTTTCAATGTTAGGGGTAGTTTTTTTTTCAATCAAAATGCATTGGTGGTTTTAAGAATGCATCTCTACTGTTGAAATAGCTGATAGTTGAAATATTAGTTTTTCAAAATCAATAAAAACTGGTAGGCCTATTTTTAGCGAATTTCCCTATAGGGAAGTAGCTATTACCGTAGGTCTCATGGTAAGACTTAGGCCCGGGACCGATTTACTTTTTCATTTTGATGTCCCCAGAGGCCAAAAATACCATTTGTTCAAATTTTTATATATATATATATATATATAGATTTATATATATATGTGTCCGTGAACACGATAACTTGAGTAATTTTTATCCGATTTTGATGAAATTTGGTTTGAAGGTGTAAGGCGGGGTAAACTTGAATGAGTTCGCGATCCAGCATGATCGGACCATGGGAACAGGATTTTATGGGGGGTTTTATGGGGTAAAAATAGGTTTTTCTCACTTTAGACCCTCAAAACACAAAATTTTCCAATTTTTCTCTAAACCTTCTTAAAGAGCTTAAAAAAACAAACAATTCAGTATATCAAAGTGTTTTTGTACGGTTATTGGTTACGGAGAAAACTAAAAAAAATTAAATTTAAAATTCCCATGTTATTCTTATGGAGAATATTGTAAAATGTTGTAGTTTGCTTGTTGATGGATATCTTTTGATCAAACTTGGCAAATATATTCATTTTATACTAAGCAATAATTATTTTACTTAAAACACACACTTTATTAGTTTCCTTGTAGCAGCAAACCTAGGTACTCGTTAAACCTAATGTTATTTAAATAGATCAATTGAAAATCAATTCAGCCAAATGGAAATTCGCTTAGACGGCAGGTTTGCTGCGGCGGGGGTATTATTAAATTAAGGCTAAATAGTAAAATATGTGAAAACTACATAAAACATTTTGATTACCAAAACTACAACAAAACTAACTCAGACATCCAATTTCTATAATTTTTCTAAATAATACCTTTTGCATAAAATAATGTAGGAATAAAAGAGCGAAAAATTGTAGTTTTATTTATTTTAGTAAGAAGTAAGAAGTAATTTTTCAGCTCTTCATTTATGTGGCTGGTCAAAAGTTAGAGCACGGAACTTCTGTTTTGAAACTATAGGTTCAAGTAAATTACTAATAGGTTTATGCTACTAAGGCCAATCCGCTTACCCATGGTTCAAAGCCACCTACTTAAAAAAATATAGGTCTCTGAAGGGAGGCATTTATCCGTTATTTTATTAGTTTTATGGGGAAATTGGCATTAAATCTTAAAATTTCAAATATTAAAATAATAGTAGTAGACCTACATGCCAAATCAAAATCGGACCACAGTCGTAGTAAATAGCTCTGTACTCATCCACACAGACATCAAAAACCATACGGGACCAAAAACAATATTATTATCACCTAAAATTGAAACTGACGAAAACAATACCTTCTTCATCCTATGTGTAGAGGATGAAAGTAATATTTATTTGGCTGACAGGAAGTTGCCCCTTGGACGAGAGATGTTAGCTGGAGGTAGTGCAGGACTGTGTCAGATCATCATCACAACTCCTATGGAGCTGCTGAAGATTCAGATGCAGGACGCCGGCAGAGTTGCAGCTGCGGCTAAGCTGGGTGAGTTGATTTGTTAAATCATTTAAAGAATCAATTTATAACCTTTAATTTTATTATTGTGTTTGTTTATCTCTCAATTAAACTTCTATAAACATTCGAACATTTTTCAAATTACCAATATTGTATTCCAATTTTTATTTGTTTGCAGAGGGTAAGACAGTTCCGAAGGTATCCGCCACCTCGCTAGCCCTGGAACTGCTGAGGACTAAAGGTATCTTTGGACTGTACCGAGGTATCGGAGCTACGATGCTGAGAGACGTTTCTTTCTCCATCGTCTACTTCCCACTGTTTGCCAGGCTCAACTCCCTCGGACCTCGCAAGAACGATGGCTCAGGTAACCATATTTTCTTGAGTTTTAATATTTTTATTTGGTTAAAAAGATTGTTATATTTGTTTTTTGTCGTAATGAAGATGATGGATGCAGCTGGGTAAGAGTGTGCTTTTTTCTGGAGGCCGGAATAGTTTATACTGATCAAGACAATGTATTTATACTCTTTGTGCAAATGGTTAGTAGTTTTGGTTTGTTGGATGTTAGATTTCTACATTTAAAAAATATCTGTCCAACAATCTCCAAAATTTATTCTATTTTATGATTACTAAATACTTCGATTGAAAAGCAGATAATATGGGTTTGCCTTTTAAACACAATGATGTTGGATACTTATTAGCAACACTGAACAATTTCCTGGCCACCTTTGGATCTGAATACATCTTTCTACCTGGCTCCACAGAGAAGTAAGGTACAGAAGAAACGAACGTTGTGTCAGGAATATACTTGTGACGAGCCAGTGAGCAAGGAAGAGCCTGAGCGGCGAGCACTGGGCGGAAATTCTTATTGCACAGGGCACATGATCTTCCTCCACTGTGAGAGTTGTAGTAATCATGGCGAGGGAGATGGTGTTGGGGTTGGGCTTTGGTCTTCTAGACACCAGCGACTAGTGCTACCACTTAAGTGTACGATTGAATGTGAACTCTGTATCCTACTTCTCTGTGCTAACTCAAACCCAAGTTGATTGGATACACCATCAGTAGCAAAGGAATTCCAATTATTCACTGTAGTGAAAGGTTTTTCTGGTTCATCATGGAGTCTATCCCAGTTTAGGTAAGCCTGCTATGCCATCAGTTTTTGTTTATACAAGTTTTTCCTCAATGCAGGAGAAGCAGTGTTCTGGTGCAGTTTTCTCTCTGGTTGTACGGCTGGCTCTCTCGCAGCTCTGTGTGTCAACCCCTTTGACGTGGTGAAGACGCGACTTCAAGCCATCAGCAAGGTGGAAGTTGGACCCCGATACAACGGAATCATGGATGCTTTTGTGTGAGTGCCGACTCTAAAGTTATACCTTTGTTTTCACTTATTCATCTAAACTATACTCCGTTCACAAAATTTAGGTAGTATGAGAGGAAGTCCACAACTACTTTTTTGCTTAATTTATATGGCGGGTAGCTGGTTTGTTTTGGAAAACCTCAGCTATTTGAGCTATATTATTATTATTTTAAAGGTAGGTTTAAATGGAGGGGATAGATTTTTTCTCCTATAAGAGGCGCTTAAACTTTGTGAACGAAATATAGTTATGAGTAGACCTACTGTATTTTCCATCATTCAGATATATCAGTACAAAAACAAAACTGAATAAAACAAAATTTACCAATAAAAGTCCAACCTTAGTGTAAAAGAATGAATTAGTCATGTAACATGTTCTATGTGCAAAATTATAGGCTACTAGCTGTAACCCGCGGGCTTTGCCCCGTTTAACTTCTTAATTTTCAAGATTATCTCGTTCGCATGGCTCAATCACGTCCTGGTTGAAGTTTTTTCGCTACGCTCACTCACCTTTAGATTGGAGCTCGTTCGCTACGCTCACTCACCTTTAGGTTGGAGCTCATTTGCTGCGCTCACTTGCCTTCAGGTTAGCTCGTTCGCTACGCTAACTCGCCTCCAGGTTGAAGTTCGTTCGCTACGCTCACTCACCTTTTGGTTGCAAATGAGCTGTTGTCATAAATTTAAAAGAAATAATAGTGCTGCACCCTGTTGGTAATCCTTGTAACTTTAATGCTATTGAACATCATAGAACAGAACCAACTTGTTTAATTGAAACAGCTGTTAAGCTTCAATAATTCCATTTCTCATAAGGTTAACATCGGAAACTCCAGAGCCACTGGGGCGGAGCACGAAAGGATTTTTGAAATAAGAATATGCCTATATGTTAATCGGGAATGTGAGCTATCATCATGCCAAATTTCAGCCCAATCCGACCAGTATTTTTCGCGTTCACTTGTCACAAACATACATCCATACATCCATACATCCAAACTTTCTCATTTATAATATTAGTAGGAAGTAGGATAGCTATAGGCTATTATGTAAATTAAAAATGAATACAACAATACCATCTGCAGGTCTACATACTAAGCAGCATAGACAATTAGGTCGTTAGTAGTTTGTTAACGTCTGTGAACAAAGATGCTAATATATTTTAAAGTCAATTTCAGAGTGAGCTTCATACTTACATTAAAATGCCATAGAAATATATACAAATAGTATAGAAATAGATCATTCTGATTTGTTGTAATTTGTTTTCATTTTGCAAGAAAGATATTAATAGTGGACTGAACATAAATATTGTAAGAATATATTACTTACGTCAATTCAGCTCAAAATTCTGAATGGTGTAATCAGGACATGTTTCAACACATTAGTGTCATCATCAGCTGGGTAGTAGTGAAGTTGAAGCATATTAACCAAATTCTATCCCTGACCCGCGGCGCGCCTACTATAACTTACATTCTGTCTTATTTGAATTTAATGCATCTTTTTGACTCCCGATTTTAATGCTCTTTCATGAAAATTTTTGATTTTAGTCTACTCAATCTTAACTAAGTAGAAGAATGTTGTGAAAGTGCAATTATTGACAAATATTATTTATTACCTGTACTAATCTTCAGTAATATTCTTACAGGAAAACCTTAAAGAACGAAGGACCGCTGGCGTTCTTTAAGGGCGGAGCTTGCCGAATGATTGTGATTGCCCCTCTGTTCGGTATTGCCCAGACAGTATACTACTTGGGGGTGGCCGAGAAGCTGCTGGGCTACCAGAAATAAACACCCATCGAAACTTAGTAAATGTATCAACATAAATGACAATAACTCTATGTACTCCCTTCCTACGCCTTTGACGGCCTTTTGTAAACGGCTGGCTCTTCCCAACTGCCCTGAATCAGGTTGTTAAATGTCGTCTGCTAAACTATGGTTAGATATTTTGGCGTGAAACTGTATCAGGTTACCGTTCCGTAGATGTACTCATAATATTCCATTTAGCATTTTTAGAAGCTTATTTTTGAAGGCATTTTTATTATTTTTGTTTGTTTTGCACACTTTTTAGTAGGCCATGTGAGTTTATGTGTCTCCAATGGATCTTGGAATGCTGAAAATAATCTCCAATGTATATTTTATATTATTCAGCTACTTCCTAGAATGTTGGTTTTGGAAGAAGCTATTTTCAAAACAAGATGCACATAGAATAGATCGCCACACAGTGTTTTTCAACCTAGTATTCATTCTTCCATTCTTATGAGGGAAAACTTATTTAAGTTGAAAAATTTACTTATAAGTTTTCACTGGTTTTGGAGTATGAACTCACTATGGTTTTTTAACTTTTTTTAAACGTTTATGTTATGTGTACATTTTACGTGTACTTCACTGTCTGTGAAAATGTCAGTATTTCTTATTTATTGTTGGAATGTTTAGCAATATGGGACAAAGATATTGAAACGTTATCCGTTTACCTGTTGTTATTATATGTGGCATCTTTTGCTTACAAATCAAAGAGTTAGGAGAAATCCATCAATTTTTCATCTGATTTTGCAGTCTTCTAACATGCCCTCGATATAGAGTCAATGATATTAGATTGTCATTAGTTGCAATTAATGCGATTGCACAACTAGTTTAAGTAGTATGTATATATAAATTATTTTTCTGTTGTTATGTTTTAGTAGGAACTTCCGAGTCGGACTAGATTCGAAGTGAGACAGGTTGCGTTGTTGAGTATTTCTAGTTGGCTTACATAGTTGTATCATAGATAAAACATACTCCCTTAGTAGATTTCTCATCCTAATGGAACAGCTGAAGACAATATTATTGTTAGTTCATGTACGGTTTATGTAGAGGTCGTGTTTTGTTTATAATTTGTTTCCTGTTATTACAGTCATTTAAAACTTCGTCTAACCAAATAATACGATCTAATCATAAACAATAAATTGTCCCCTAGTTATTTAACCAAACAGTAAAGCACAAATCAAGAAATTAACCCTAAAATAATAAAAACAAAATTTCGTCGACACTAGCGCCCAGTGTGGCGTACATGAAATAGACAAGAAAAACGAGCTTCAAAATTTACAATGGGATGAGAAGTCTACTTGTGTGGGTTAGTCTATGGTTGTATTTAAGACAGCGAGAAGCAACTTTGTACTTTATAAGTACACTTCCATGCTTAAATGTGTTGCACGCTTCCCAACGGGAATTGGGTTTAGATTCGGGTAATGTATTTTAATTTATTGTGTTTTACCTTTAGATTAGCTGTGTTGTAATGCTTACTACTTTCTATCATTCCTTTCTTGTTTCTGTTTTCACTTATTTTATTTTACTGTTAAGCATTTTTTTTTCTTTTCTTATCTGTAACTATTTTTAACTAGTTTTCTGTGTGTTAGTCACTATAACTTTATCTTCAAATGACGATATTTTCCCCATTTTATTTTTTTGTGTCTTGTAAATAAGTTCATCTTTTGAGGGTAAATGTAAATGTAATAAAATATTTAAGTTACAAGTGCGCTTGAATTAGCATACTCAAAATTATGACGTCCTTCAGTAATAATAAGCAATATTCGTCAATTTAGTAAAAGATATTACATTAAATATTAAAAAATAAATATAAACCTATACACTATAGGAGAAAATTAAGTTGTTAAACCTACTCATACGAAAAAGTATAATAGTTCATATTCTATTTAAAGCACTATTGATTATTGGCATATTTTTTTTTTTTTTATGTCGTCCTGTAAGTTAGTGAATACAATTGTCTTAAATGTCTCTTTAGAAATTACAATTTACCTATTTTCTATCTTGAATTTTTAATTTTTCCAACCATCAAACTAACTCTATCAATAAAGCAAATGAGACTTCATTTTATATCTATAAGCAAGCTATTTTTACCTGCATTCAAAAGCTTTTCTGAGTTAATAATCTGGTTAATTTATGCCCAATCAATTAAATCGGATCGGTTTTGATTACTTGTTCTTACAATGTAAGTTAAACTATTATTCTGTTTGGTAGTTTAAAGAAATTGGAAGTTGGGAATTTATGTTTCAATCATAGAACATATTTTGTTTTATAGGATACCATTTTGTTTGAGTCTCAACAAGTGTGTTTGATTTGCTTAGACGCTTAGGTAGTTTACTCTATTACAATTCCAGTAGTTATTAGTAATTTTGTTTGAATGTCCTTTTTCAACTAGTGTGCTAACGTAGGTGCTTTTAAGCGTGCCAATTGCCTTAACCTAACAATAACTGGCCTAAACCTAAACACATTTAAAAGACAGTTTAAAGATATTTAAGAAGCTGAAGTATAAACTAAAGATATTTTTAATGTTGGAAAATTAGTGGACAACATAGTTTTTTTTTTTTTTATTTTTTTTTTTTTTTATTAGACCGCCATAATAAAACATTGTTTTCATTTCGATGTATCACCATGAAAATGTTCAATTATTCCACATATCAAAGGTTAATTAATTGTGTATTATGTTTGTTGGAAAATGTAGGGTTTTATCAAACAAGTTTTAGACTAAATTTGTTATAAACTTTACCACTCCCTTTGGTCTTTTAAAATTCAAAATGTTTCTTTATATTTTGCTAACCTTTAACAACTATTTCCATGAATAAATTAAGTATGCAATATGATATAGCTAGAAAGTCAAAAGGCTAAGGCTATTCTACTCTCCCTTAGCTACTGCTTAGCTGAATTATTAGAGTACAGTACTCATCTAAAAATCAAGAGGCCGACGGTTTGATCCTGATAAAAGTCAGTAGTTTTAGCAAATTTCCTATGTAGGGAAGAAGCTATTACCGTAGGTCTCATGATAAGACCTGTGACGGATTATTGTTTTTTGTTTTGAGGTCCCCAGAGGCCTTCTGTTCATATTCATATCAAATTCATTTATTCGCACAATAACTCAAGTAAAAATTATGTTGTTTTGATAAAATTTGGTACAAACATTTATTGCAACGAGTTCGAAAACCACTGTGATCAGACCATGGGAAGGGGTTCAAAGAGTAAAAATGGAGCTTAAATTCAGCTTAAAATTTGCTCATAAACATCTCTTAAGTCATAAATAAGCGGTATGAGCAATCTGACACATACTTTTTCCCATTAGCTTGTCAACATCATGGATGGGAGTGACTATAATATTTTGGGGGAAATCACAAGAGTTGCAATATCTTTGGAACTGTAATTTTTACAGTGGTTGTTTTTTTATGAGTAAAAGTATTATAACATAGATAATTTTAATCAAATTTGGTACATTCCACGCACAGATCTGTAGTCTATGTGGACGGGCAAATGCAAGGTTAAAAAAGGCCCCCAACCTCTTTAAAAAAAAAGTTACATTGTTGAAAACCCATTTTTTTGTTGGGATTTTATGGAAAGCCACACAAGCTGCAATAACTTTTGAACCGTTGTTTTTACAGCAAAAGGGGCTGGACCAATTTTGTTTGGGTTTTTTTATCAGATTTTTCATTTATTACATGGGTTTTTATTAGAAAATCACCATTAAAGGTTTTAATTTCACCTGGAGATACAATGGAATAGTACCCATGTTACATACCAAATTTTATCAAAATCTGATCACAGATATGGTCTGCAGCTATACACACACAGACATTACTTCGAAAACCATTTTTTCGGTTCAGGGGGATCCAAATTGGATAATGTTGATAATTATTTCCGCCCAAAACTCAAACATTTTGACAGAAAAAAAAACTCCATATACATACTTACTATGTATAGCTCCCTTTACTATGTATAGGGGGGCTAAACTAATCAATTTCTACTTTCCCACGAAAGTAAATTGATTTAACTATTGCTGTGGTTAAAAATGTTAACTTGAATTTAGAGTTTAGTATGTGTAAAAAAATTTACATAATTGATGCAGGGAGTGGGCGGTGATTTGTAATTTTACATCGATTGGTTCAAGTAATTGTGAAATAATCAGTAATAGTTAAATAGGTATCAGTGCTCTCTAAACGACAAATAAAACTGTTAGAATATTTAAACAACAACGCTTAAATCTTAAGCAACTGTAATACGTAATTTTCCTACTCATACAGTTAAATTACTTTTGATACGTAGTTTAAACCAAGTAATTTTAGATATGAAATAAGTATCATTAGATTACAACAAACTATGAAATTCATTGATAAAAAATACTATCAAACAGTCGAATATCATTTAGCTGACAATATTTTCCCTTTAATGTGTAATAAATATGTAAAATGTGTCTTAAGACAAAAGACAATACAATGATTGCATGCAGTTGTCTCAATGTTATTATGTGTCAGTTTTCTATCACGTTTTTGAAATCTATCTCTCAGTTGAATTGTTTTGTTTAGTTATTGTGATCTTGTGTTACAGAAAATATTTTTTTACTTTTGTGTTATATTACCATATTTATTTTGTGATGCATTACCATTATACTATGCAAAATGTAAATTGTGAAACAATTAAAGATGTGTCTAGAAATGTTATTGAGTGTTTTATTGTCAACAAATTATAAGAAAATATGATTAAGTTCTTAGCTGTATACCGGTAGATTGCAGTTGGAATTCGGCTATCCTGATATAAAGTTTTTTATTGAAATTTCATATTTTAGAATTAATATGGAAATGATGGGTATGAGAACTGATGCAACTTGAAGATAAACTTGTAGTATCGTCGATTGCTTCAGTTTTATGATCCAAGAGATATTTACAACGATACTGTGTAACAAAGTATTTTTTTTTACAGTCACCCGACAAAGTGGGCTTCCTTGCACTGATTGTAGTACAGAAAGAATTGCTGCTTTTACTTAATTTTTCCAATTTTGTTCAATGTTTGGATTTAACCTAACCTAAAAACGTGTTTGAAATACCAAAAATTAATAGTAACTGTAGTTAAAATATAAAGTTATATAAGTTTTTGGTATACATTTTTATTATTTATCATTACGAACAAATTACCATTTAAAATAAAAATTGTTAGCACAGTAACGCGAGCTGGGTAACTTGCTAGTTATATTTATTTGTAAACATTGTAGTTTCAAATGTCTGACATTGGACCCCTCAAACCCTCTGGGGCGGAGCCCTTTTGACGGATCTGCACCAAACTTCACACAAATCATCACATAATAATGCTCAATCATGCCTGAAAGTTTCAACCAACTAGGGGGTTTTTGTTAAAATAAAGGGATACAGGAAAGGTAACAAATAATACTCAAATCTTTTCAAACATCTAAGTATAGTTTGAGAAAATATATTAAATATAAAAATACATGAAAAATTGACAAAAAATTCACTATAAAAATAGAATAACAGTAAACATTAAGTTGTGAGGTGAACAAGCTTGAAGCTCATCGATATCAGGAATAAGTTGCAACTAAGTTTTTAAAATGTGGCGTTGAAATCTTTAGCCTCCCACAAACAAATCATATTGAGGAGAATTGTCAAGTGTAAATACAGCCAGAAATTTGCATGTATGTGCTTCTAGTTTTGGAAATAAAGTTACAAAATAGTAAATTCAAACTCCATTACAGTAGAGTCCCGCAAACTCGGTACTCGATAATCCGGCAGTCTGGATAACTCGGCCATCACCTGGCTCAGAAAATTTGTGATTTTTTGAGTCCGAGTTAAAAATGGACTCAAGCCAGCTCAAGTCAAATCATTAGCAACTCATACCAAGGATTTGTTGTGCTATATCTGATGACTTAATACTTACTTGTAATATAAGTTAGACTAGCCTTAAAGAAAGATATTTTTCAAACTAAGAGTTTCAATTGAGTTATGTTCCTGAAACCAAAGGGGAATGTGTAACTATTTTATAGAACAGAATTCAAGATCAATTTTTTCGCTTCAGTGTACTCTCCGTTGCGAAGCACGGGTACAACAGCTAGTATAAATATAAATAAAAAAGGCTGTTAAAAAGCTTAAAGATTTTATTGTTCTTATTATGAACCCTAGTTCCTGATAACCCGGCATTTCACAAACTCGGCACCCTTCCAGTCCACATTACGCCAAGTTTGCGGGACTCTACTGTATAACCTTCATCCTAACAAATTGTTGCAGACTATAGGGACATTTACTTTTAGCCCTTTGTTAAAAACTACCACGAAACAGTTTCATAGTTAAAAGCTCACTTTATCTGTGAAATTGGCTTTGTTTTTAAAATTACAGTGGGAAACTGGAAAGCAACACAGAATCAGAAACTTAGTTGCAACTTTACACAGGAATCATACAGATATATTTAGCATTTTCTCCAAATGGTCTTAAAGGCCAGCCGATTTTAATCTTAGAATAAACTAAAAGTATTCGTATGAGAACTCTTTTAAGATTATTATCCGTTTTTTAGTGTTCACAAAATTACTATGTTATTCGTAAAAATGATAATCTGAAAATCGTTTGCAGCACAAATGCTTAGGAAATAGAAAAATATTTTCTCTCAGAAAACCCGTTTGAAAGATTCTAACAAACAATCAAATGAACAGCAAAACAGATATTTTCCATTTGACTTTTTTTTATAAATGGCACAAAAGGGTTTGCAAATGGTGACAAATTTCAAACTTGATCTGTTAATAGCCAACAATATCACAACTGAGAAAAGCAAAGGCACATAACTATTACCTAATACTCGATTGTATCCCATCTATGGATTATCGCGTCAATTTAATTTTCACAACAACTAATTTAGTGATGGAAAACCCATTATTAAACCTTTGATTTTACCTGACCATAATTCAAGCGGCGATTGAACTCTCCACAATATACCTTCTAGGCCTACAATTAAAAATTCTTTAAAAAATAAATTACCGATCAGACTCAAACAGTGACTTTGTCAAGAGCGTAGTGGATATCGTCCGAGCTCACATTGAGTGACATTTTCCGCATGATGTCCATCCTTCCCTTCTCCGCTACGATGAGTCCGAGAGCGACTAGGGCTACACACATTTGCAGCATTGATCCTACTGTAGGACGAGGACACCCTGAAACATTAATAGTGATTATCGTTCTGGAGTAATAGTACACTTTTGGTTTCATAATATACTTGGGTTGAAAAAGTATTATCTTGAAGTGGTAGACGATATAGTACTATACACTTACCATCCACAATACAGATCTCAAGCAGATGTTGGTAAACCTGCGAAGCACTGGCTTCATCAACGCCCGTCCGTTGATTGACGTCGCGTATCGCTCGCAACACCAGCTGTCCCTCGCGACAGAGACTCTGAATAACTGCGACTCTCGGGCCTGAGAAGATCTGGGTGAGGGCGCGTTCTACATGCGACACAGTCACCTGGGAAACGAGATGCTTAGTAAGTCTTGGATAATCCAGTGAACAGATCTGGTGAGGATAGAAGGGATATGGTTGACAAGTCGGAAAATGCAGCCTCAGCTTTAGAAAAGGCCATTATGGTTTTTCTGTGGAATTTCTTGAGCTCTAGGTCTTTCAGTCAGTCATGTCATGAGCTCAGAAGGAGTTCAGGAGATAAAAGACAATAGTAAAAGATAATGGAGCCATCTGATAGACTGATGAACTCTGGTCTTCAAGTATGCATGATTCAAATGTTCCAGTTTCAATTTTCGTAAGTTCCACATAATCAAAATTGCAAAGACAACATATTGTGTAATTATTAAGCTACTGAGTTCAGTAAAACTCACCAGAGTAGCTTGCACGATGCTAATCATTACCAGTGTAGAATTTCAAGGAAGTAGTGTACAAACCAGACTTGTCAATAAATCTGGGCTACAAGGTTATTGGGTGCTAAGATTGTGAGAGTTTACTGTACCATTATGTTGTCTCAAAATATGGTAGATAGCATACATTTATTTGTCTAAAACATATTGATTTACCTGTTCTCCACTATCCACCAGCTCTGTAGTTCTCCGACAGATGTCGAGAGCACGCCGAGCATCTCCCGACACAGCGGCAACTTTCCTGCAGACAATAGTGAAACCATTAACTCTATCAAATGATTCAAATGTTATTTGTTTAAGGTCTAATGTAAATGATAGTGAGATAATGCTATTTGAACTGTTGAAAATTGATTATTTAGTGATTTTAACAACGCATATTTTATCACCTTTTCTTCTCATCTTGAACATTAATATTTATTTCATTTTGAACAAGTCTGTTGGTAACACACAATAATAAAGTAAGTATGAGAAACGAGCAGCAACATTCATGATTTGAGTTGTTTTGAAATCAGTACCTGATCAAAGGTTAAGCAAGTACAAACCTAATCCTATGATAGAAACATGTTAAAGGTGTGTTGCTAGATTAGTAGTCAGCGCCTTGGAGTTTCAAACAAAAAAGAACTTGACTCTAACTAAAATTTACTTTTAGTTAAAACGTTTCAGAAACTGCTCTTGATAGAGATAACATTGACACAACCTTAACAGCAATGAAAAGACAAAGATTTTGACACTTTTCTAGTTTTGTAGCTTTAATATAGGCATATTTCAGTGCTTCTGGTTAGAGTGCTTGGTGAGAGAGTCGGGCTAGATCCCTGTGTGATTACAAAGGGTTTGGACTACATAAAGTGTTTGTCATACTTTCTTTAACAATGATACTGGTTTAGGCACTAGCAAAAAGAAAACTTCACCCTCTCTTGAATAGTGATTGAATATTGAACTCATACCTTCCACAGTTGTAAGTCCTGTCAGTGATTGTGACAGTCAGAAATTACAGTTTTTGTAGACATTATAGGTGCATAAACATTTTCTTTGATTTCATTTTATTTAATTCATTTCAATGACAGTTACATATTCTAATGTTTTGTGTTTCTTGTGCCAGTTTGAACTCTTTCCCATTCAGATACGCCTGCTCACTTGGGCTCTAGTTACCTGGCCACTAGTTGGACAGCGTCCGGGTGGAAAGTGTCCGTTCCGCTGAGCCTGTCCTGCACGATCGTTCGCAGCTGGTGGTGACTGTACGGTTGGAACGTGACTCTGGTGAGTCCCATGCGTGACGTCACGCGCCCCTTGAGTGTCCGCTCGGGCAGATCCATGGTGTTGGAGATGGTGAGTACGACAAGCGCAGAGCCCCGCTTGGTCGGCCAGTCCAATATGTTGTACACCACGTCTTGTCTGCGGTTACACAGGTAATCCAGCTAGGAACGGATAAAAATGTGATAAACAAATAAGCAACGCTTACAGACTTAGAAAAACAGACAATTAGCCAGATTATGTTTTGGTACAACAAAAAACTAGGCAACTGCATTTTTTTATGATCCTTTTGACTTGGATACCCAGAGCTAATTAGCATATGTTTTCAAACTGTCGAACTTAGAGATGGGATTATCAATACTTTGCAATAATTCAAGTTCCTTATCTTTTCGGTAATAAGTAAAAATAATAATATTATTTTTTAACCCTATTACTTCCCTGTCCGGTACATTTCAGCCGATCACTGTTAAAGGAAAATGATCAGGGTTATTTAACTTGCTTTATCAACAGTATAGGAAGACATGATAGGCGTGACTTTTTTTTCGTGGCTCCTTCAAACAGTTCTGAAGTTATTACAAAAAATAGGGTATTCTCGATAATCTATTACGGTACCAAGAAAATAAGTGGAACTTCAGACAATAGTATTATTTATTCTATACCGTAAAATAACACGCATCGCTAGTCAAGGTTTTAAAGATTCTTGTCAAAATAACTTCTTGATCAGCATTGTACGTGTTATTAAATTTACGGAAAGTAAATAAGATACGTCTTATAACACTTAAAACATATATTTACGCTTATACTGTTACTCACAAGACGGTAAATATACAAAAGATGTTAAGTGGTTATCGATTTCGATTGGACACTCCAATCATCATCAGACCCAATAGGGGAATGTTCGCGAAATTCGCAAAAGTGTTATAAGACGTATCTTATTTACTTTCCGTAAATTCTTGTCAACCAGATAAAATATATTGTGAGTTGTGACACTATCATTATTGTGATCTTGCAATGAAGAATTCTCGTTCTTATCAATAATCTCTACTCAGCTACCCATTTAATCAGAGTATTTTCACCATCTTGCATAAAATATTGTAAATTAGATTAGGTTGCAACACAGTAATTCTTGTATTGTATCGTATATTGTATTGTTCTATGTATCATGCTATCACGCAGCAATGATTTATTTACAATCTTATTTATGTTATAAAGCAACTATTTCTCACCTCGTCTACGAGTATTATAGTGGACTTCTTGCAGTTATTGGAGAATCTCCTATTGAGCACCTGCTGCGCCTGGTCAGGACTCAGCTTCCTGTCCGTGAGCGCCTGCAGGATACGGACATACGCCTGTTTAGGCTCGGTCAACCTCAGGCCGTTCACTTCCACAAACTGTGCCAACAAACAGCAGAGATAAGTAACAGAAGAAAACTTTGATTCTCATGTAAAAAGATGGGTAGGTCATACTCTCCATGGAAAGTATGACATGGAAAGTACAGGATGACATGAAAAGAGAATCTGGGCCGAATCTCTCAGGAACATCAGAGTAGAGAAAGGCAAAGGAAAATCTGAAGGGCAATAGGAAATTAAATAAAAAGAAGAGCTAGCTGGTGGTAGTCTAGTTCTAAAACTAAATCTACTTCCATTTTTAGTTCTTTGTATAAGCGGTAATAATAACAGACGGATACACTTTTTACAAAGAAAAATGTAACCAAGCAATTAATTATTCAACATCCAAAGAAGTTCAGGAGGAATTGAAATTTGCTCAATAGTAGAGGTGGTATTACTAAAGGATGAGATATTTGTATTTTTCAAAATAAATGGCAAAATCTTAACAAGACACATGCACAATTGTTTACATAGGTTAGGTATGTAAATCAACCAATTCATAGGTAATAAATTCAAGAGATTTTGCCACATAAACTTAACCCTTGATACATAATGGTAGCCAGTATTTCTATTCGCGAAGGGGTAAAAGCGACAATCATAAAATAGTGTTACAAAATCAATCAAACTCACATCAAAGTCAGGAAGATTTCCACAATCTGCCTCTTGTTGTAGATTACGAACGACAGCGTGGACAGTGGCAGTCTTACCTGTACCAGGGACCCCACTGATATACATGCACCTGCAACAGTAATGTGGTTTACTTGTGTGCTAAAGGTAGTAAATAGTAAGGTAAGAGTTCTAGAACAAAAATTTGTAATGTAGAAATCCTTAATAAAAATCTCTGTTACATATTAATAAGAAAACAAAAAGCATGAATTTTAAATTACACTATTTTTTCTTTACAAGTAATACTATCAGTGTGTTATTTTCAATAATGTTTAGCCAAATAGCTTATCAATTTCAAGGTTCAGTCCACAAAACAATTTGGTGTAAAAAATGTGAGAAGCCGTAGGTTTAAAGGAGATTTTAATGGATATCTGGCTTATCTGGTTCGAAAAGGGGTCCTGCCACTGGAGTCTAAAGAAAAGCAACTAAGATAATAACGTTTTTGAGGAAAAGTGGTCCAAAAACCTCTCAAATATGTTTAGATATTCATCCCATCTTGCATTTAAGTCTGAGACACTAAGAACTACACTAATAACACACGCTAACTCTTCCCTACCTCAAACCATCCTTGGTGTCAATGACTAACTATTGTGTACAGTATAGTGTATTTTTGTTTCTCGTGCCATGATGGACTCTTCCTCATTAATACTGTTCTACTGTTCTATGAAATGGCGACCATACAAAGTAGGTATTTTAAGCCAAGTATGAATGGAGATGAGTATAGGATGAGTCTTGTGGTCTTGTTAGTGACTAAGGCCGACATTCCTTAGACACAGCTGTTAATTAATAGCCCATACAGCTAATGGCAACTAAGGGACCTACAGTTTATAGTGGAATCCGAACCACATTTTTGCCTTGGTAATTACGAATTGGTCTAATTATCAGGATAGTACTCACCCGTGCGGACGTTAATCCACACCAGGGAGTATCGCATCCACAGCACATGCGTATAAATATCCACATTCTGGTAATTCCGCTATCCCAGCAACACTTTTTATAATTTAAAGACTATCTTATTTAAGACCAATCTATTATTTAACTAACGAACTGATATAAATAACTGAAATAAATTGATATGTATTTATATGTTTCTTCCTGAACATATAAAGGTCTTGTTATTTGAAGACTTATTCTGATTTAAGATTCTTGTTAGTCCGGCAGCCAAATGAGGATTTTGTCCCTAACCTGGTTTTGTTCTATTAAGTTTTTTTTATTGTTGTTTTGAGTTATATAGGGTATGTAGACCATAAAACCACCGGGTACTTTTTTGGTACCCTTGGGCAATGGCCGCCATCTTGGAAAATGGCGGAAAACGTAATTTACAGTGTAAGCTTTTACTTAAAACTATGTTATAAAAATACCATGCTACCTACAGCATTGCAAACACTTTTAAAATACTCACAGTGAAATTCTATGCAGGAAAATATCATATTTTAACTATATATTGTGTGTTTAAAGCCAGTATTTCTTTTTAAAGTTAATCATTTAGATACAAAATTTGTTCTATCCCTACTTGTTTCAACTTTGTGCTAAAATCTCTGAAAAAAGGCCATGATACATGTTACAAAAGTTGTAGATCTTAAAATTGTGCGTCCAATGCACCTATAGGGATCTTTGTTGGATCAATGATAACGTCACAACAATGTGTACAAAATAACTTTTATTTATTTTTTCTATGACAAAGAGGGGTATCTAATAAATTAAAATAATTTATATAATTCTTCCTAAGAATATTCTGTAGTTCTTTTCTACTGTTTTTGGTATCAAAATGCTCAATAAACCAATGGTTTTCATTCACGCTAATTATAATTCAAATCATAGGATGTAGCTTGTTATGGACCCCCCAAAAAAGAGTAATTTTAATTATAAAAAAAGTCACATCAAAGCCCTACCTATATCTTTAGTGATTATGTGATGTTTTATGTATTTATAAGCAAACAGTCGGTAACATACTGGCTTTCAGGGAAAATATTAATTATTGGGTTTCAAAAAATTTTAGGTATAGATCATCAATCTATAAATCAATTTTTTTCTTGTAATTTGTTGATTTGTAAATTGGGAATAGTCCAGCAACCAAACAGGGAATTTTCCTTGAACCCTCTTTTGTTCTACTATGTTTTTTTACTGATGACATTTTATATTAGTATTTAGATGCAGAAAATAGCGGGTACTTACAAAGTTCCTTTGGGCAACTTCTAGAATTTGAGATAATAATTGTCAATATTAATAAATAAATTGATTAAATTAAAACATGGTAATTAAGCTATAAACTATCCGTTTTTAGTTCGAATATCATGAAATTTAGTATGAAACCTCGTTATAATGTTACTCATAAATTTACCAGATATTAGCCATATCAAAGCTGTTTTAAACTGGCAGTAGAAAACGTGGTTTTTATCTTAAGAATTGATTTTTTTGCCCAATTAAAAAAACTTGTTATACGAACTTGTTTTAGTGTTACCTATAAGCGAACAAAATATAAGTTTTGCCAATTTAAACCTGAGCTTCTATAAGTTACTAGCATGACACATTCTTTACATCATTATTATGACATGTAATAATAACACTCGATTTTGAAGTTAACTGAATTCCCGTAGCACTTGTGGCTATGCTTGTTAGTATTTGCATTACATTGAAAAAATACAATAAGTTAACAAAATTAATAAAAGCAATTTCAACATAGTTGAGTTTTATTATTTTGTATTGTAACATAAATATTTTATTCATGTAAAATTTTAACTTACATAATAGGCCTACATGTAGAAATAACTTGTAAATAACGTTTCAGTAACCTTAGTGACTATTAGCGATTTCTCTATAGGGAAGTAGCTATTACTGTAGGTTTCGTGGTAAGACCTAGGCCCGGGACCCATTTACATCATTTTGATGTCCCCAGAGGCCAAAAACACTCTTTCGCTCAAATTTATATATATCTATATATATAATTTAAAAAATAGTTCATTTAAACTCCCATGTTATTCTTATGGAGAATATTGTAAAACGTTTTAGTTGGTTTGTTTTTTGATATATATTTATCAAACTTGGCAGATTTATTTATTCTATACTAAGCTATTAATATTTTAATAAAAAATACACTTTATTAGTTTCCCTTTAGCAGCAAACCTAGGTACTCTGTAAACATAAATGTGGATTTAATAGATTAATTGAAAATCAATCCAGGCAAATGGAAATTTGCTTATTCGTCAGGTTTGCTGCAGCGGGGGTATTAACTCATTATTCTACATTGTCGTAGTCTTCACTGACGTCTTGAGTTTGTATTTTTCTATTTGAACAGGTATTATATAAATAATGACAAAATACTGTGCAAGGTAAGCCTGAGCTCACGCAACTACACATTTTTCAATTCTGTTCACTGGTGTCTATCAAACGCAACAAAAAAAACTTGATAGGAATAAACCAGGTTAGGTTCATATCTGAGTTTACACATAGCTTACTGAGGTTTTCTTCACCAAAATGAATAACACAGCTCATTTAGATCTTGAGATATAGATCTTTAATAAAAGACAGTCCTTAAAAATTGAAAACTTAATGTTAGTTAGAGGTCTACAACTCACCTTAAGCTCTAAATATTTAAATGAAAATTGTCTCAAATGAAAGTTCTAAGTTGGCCTAGTGTTTTATACCAGAACGAATAACATAGTACACATAGCAGCTGAGAAATATGTCTTTAAATACAGAAGAAAGTTAAGAAAAAACAACTTTTATTCTACGTTTAAGCTTATAACTCGCTCCAAACACGCCAGATTGCAATAAATAATAGCTGAAAAGAACCGCATTAAATCAGTGAGTATTCCCATACCACAACATACAATATCACGTAAATATAACTTGAGACACAATCATTAACTAAAGATAAATTGTAAAAAAAAATCAAATTTTTATTGTTTGGGGTTCACAACTCATGTTCAACTCAGCCGATTTTAATAGTCAATGGCTTGGATTAAAGCCAGTAACTTAACTCACTGAGTATTAATAGTATATAACATTTCATATAACGTAATTATAACCTGAGATAATGTCTTTAATTAAAGACAAATCTTGGAAAAACTAAAATGTTATTTGGTTAAAGTTCTATAAATCCCCTCAAACCCGATAGATTTGAATGACCAATGCCTCAAATGAAAGCCAGTAGTTTGCTGAGTATTTTATTATATAAAAAAAACATAACATCGCATAATCAGTACTCGAGGTACCAATCTTTTTTTCAAAGAAAATTATACAATCATTAAAATCTTTATATATTTAAAATTTTTTGTTGGTTGAAGTCTTGTAATTCACCTCCGACTCGGTCGATTTTAGTGATCTACATGTCAAATGGATGCCAATTGTTTACTGAGTGTTTTATTGCAATACATACAACATCTAATAATAATAACTCAATGGGTTGGTCAAAATTTAAACTTTTCTTTTTGAAAAAATATTGTTTCTTTGGAGTGTAGATGAATAGATCGGCCTTAAAGTCCTTAAATATAAACAGTTAATAGTTCAAATTAAATTTGGTAATTTTACAAACATTTTAATACCAAAAACAGCCAGAGAGAAGTGGCGGATGGTCTCAGGAAAGATGTTACAATTTTATTGAACATATAAAGTATCCTTATTTTTAATTGAAAATCAATAAAAAAATTATTTTCTAACGCTTTGTTCTGGCGTTACTCTTGATCCTGTTGAGATAAATAATTTTAACATTATTCATTTAAAATTATTATATATATATATTTTGTTTGTATTATCAACTCTTTTGTTGCCTTTGAGTTTAGAAAAAAAAGAAAGTTTTTTTTATATCAAGAAGGTCTTTGAGTTGTAGGCCTATAGAAAAAGAGAAGTAAAATGGCCGTGGTAATGAGAGGTTGAGTAGTTGTTTTGCTGTGTAAATTGTAACATTAAAAAAGTGTTTTCAATAAATAAGATATTTGGAAAATGTATTGTGTTATTAAAAAGCCCAGCACAGACTAAAAATTCACAGGTCATGGGCCCAGGTACGCCTGCAGAAGCAGAAAAGTAAAAACATACCGGTAAAATCAGAAACATGGCAAGTGGAAATTACGACAATGTGGAAAAGTTGAGTGACTCTGAGTCGTACAAATATTGGAAATTTCAGACAACAGTACTATTCAAAGCCCAAGGTAATTATGATATTGTTGAAGGTAAATATGAATATGACACAATTACAGACGAAAAGGAAAGAAAAGAATGGTTAAGAAAAGATGCCCTAGCTCAGAAAATAATAGTCACCTCAGTAGACAAACACTATTTAGTTCATATTTTAAATGAAACAACATCTCATGGAATGTACAGTAAATTATGTAGCTTGTTTGACAGAGAGACCGAACAACAAAAATGTTCTCTATTGCAAGAATTTTTTAATTACAAATATGATGTTGGCCAAAGTATGACCCATTTTTTGTCTAACCTACAGAACATGGCTTTTAAATTAAAATCCTTGAATCAAAATATTGATGATGATATGCTAATATCAAAGATCCTTTTCATCATTACCAGAGCAGTTTAAGCATTTCTTAACTGCTTGGGACTCCACTTCAAAAGATGAAAAATCCCTAACTAACCTAACAACTAGGTTATTAGCTGAAGAATCATGGTTTAAAACTGATAGTGGTCATGATATGTCATTGGCTTTTAAAACTGGAACAGAAAAATTTCCAAGGTTAAATAGAGGTGGTAATAATGATAGGCCTAGTACCAGTAGGCCTAGTAGCTACCAGCAACCTAAGTCAAGTTACCGACCTGGAGCAAACTTAAATTTCAATCAGCGATCAAACACTGGAAATGTAAATAGTCTTAATATAGGTAATCGCAAATGCTTTATTTGTGAGAAAGTAGGACACTTTGCAAACTCATGTCCTAACAAAAGTAAGAATCAGAGTACTGGTAGAAGATTATTTTGTAAAATATGCAAGAAAACAAACCATGAGGACAAAGACTGTTATTTTAGATCAACTAATAAATTTTCAAATGACAAAAGTAAATTGTCGTTCTTAACCTACTCAGATTTTAATAAGTCGAAACATGTAACTCAGTTTGTAGATGACTCAGGATGTACAACTCATATGACAAATGACAAAACATTGTTTTCTTCACTAGAATTTAAGCAGTCAGATGTACATGTTGCTAAAAATAATGAAACAATGACAGCAATAGGAGAAGGTAAAGTTGAAGGGAGAGAGTTTGATTTGAATAAAGTTTTGTTTGTTCCTGATTTAAGCACCAACTTATTTTCTGTAAAGGCGGTCACTGATAATGAAGGAGAAGTGACATTTACCAAGGACAGGGTAGTAATATCGAAAAATGGAAAGACAGTTAGTGAAGGTGTGAAGCAGGCTAGTGGTCTGTATACAATTAATTTAGAACCTGAGAGTAGCCTAATTGAACAATCAAGTAAAACTATGTTAACGGGGTATAAGGATAGGCCTAATGCGTTGGATTGGCATTCTCGTTTGGGACACCTAAATGTAAACTACATGAAGAAAATGGTAAAGGAAAATTTAGTTGACGGTATGGAACTAACAGAAAAAGATTGTGAAGAAATTGAAAAAAATTGCGATGTATGTTTAAAATCGAAACAAACCCGTTTCCCATTCAGTGAAGAAAGAAAACGTGCAGAAAGACCGCTCCAAATCATACACACAGATTTATGTGGTCCCATTGATCCGAGTACATGGGATGGAAAAAAATATGCTTTGACCTTGATGGATGACTATACTCATTTTGTAGTGGTCAAGTTGTTGTCGAACAAACATGAAGTATTTAAGTTTATAAAAGAATATGTATTAGAAGCCGAAGCTCAGCAAAATCTTCGGGTTTCAAAATTAAGATGTGACAACGGTGGAGAATATAGAAGCAAAGAAATGCAAGATTGGTGTAAAAATCGAGGGATTCAGTTAAGCTATACAGAAGCGTATACGCCAGAACACAATGGGAAGGCGGAGAGATTAAATCGAACACTGATTGAAAAGGCCAGAGCATTGTTGTATGACACAGAGACTGACAAGAAGTTTTGGGGAGAAGCAGTGAGAACATCAGCTTATTTATTTATTTATTTCCCAACGGATTGCACCTTTTTACAAAATATGTGTATACAATTTAGATGGCATTTGCAATATTACTGACTAGAAAAGTAATAACAATGGTAATAACAAAGTGATAATAAATAGTAATAGCAAGTAATAACAAATAGTGATAACAATAGTAATAACAAATAGTGATAACAATAGTAATAACAAAGTAATAACAAATATTAATAACAGAAGAATAAACTAAAAAGAGTATCAACAAAGAATATGAACAGCAAGTTTTAACGATGAGAAGACAAATGTGCAGATGTGCTGGAGTGTGGTTGCTCAAGTGATCAGGGAGACCTTCTTTTTGAACCGGAGGGGCTTCTCACCGAAGAAATCCAGTTGAGCAGCCGCCGTGCTACCAGCCTTGAGTAGACGGCTAATTCCGCTGTTGTAAGAGTAGTAGGCTGGGAGAAAGCGTCTGCTGAATATAGTCCTGGAGCGGGTGCCTCTGGGCGTGGTAATGTCGATACCACTCAGGATGTTGGGGCAATCGACAAACCCGTTAACCAGCTTGTAGAGCATGAATATGTCGGCATGATGACGTCGGAGTGACAAAGGCAGAAGACCGAAGGACTTCTCCACATCGTCAACCGGGGTAGTGCGGTAGGTAAAACCAAGTCTCGGTCCAAGCATCCGTATGAAGCGGGTTTGTATGCTCTCCAGTTGGCTGACGTGGTTCTTCTGGAAGGGAGACCAGATGATTGACCCATACTCCAGCAGCGGGCGTACCAGGGACTTGTAGAGCGTGATCAAGGTGAAGGGTGAGTTGAAATTCCTTGTTGATCTGAATATGAAACCAAGCAGGGAGCTAGCTTTGGTTGTAATGTGGGCAATTTATTTGTTGAATAGAAGTCCTACAGAAGCGGTGGACGTAACACCAGCAGAAAAATGGTTTGGGAAAAAACCTAATGTGTCTCGACTACGGAAATTTGGATGTGAGGGACATGTAAAAATTGTGAGACCAATCAAGAAACTTGATCCGAGAAGTGAAGTCATGAAATTTATAGGCTATGCAGAAAATGGTTATCGAATGTGGAGTTATGACAAACAGAGGATCATTACAGCTAGAGATGTCATTTTTGACGAAAAAGGAAATAGGCCTAAATCAGATGTTGGAGGAAAAATTGATTTTAGTCTAGAAAATGACTTAGTCGATGGTAATAGTTCAAATGCAGAATTTTATGAAGAAAATCATGAAGAGGAAAATGAAATGAATCCAGTAAATCAAACCGAAGAAACAGAAGAAGAAATAAGACCTAGAAGAGAAAGGCGAATACCCAGTAAGTTTCAAGATTTTGCAATGTTGACGTTTAAAGAAGCTATAAGTAGTCCAGAGAAGAAGGAGTGGTTAAAAGCAATCGAAGAAGAGAAGAAATCACTTGAGAAAAATAACACTTGGACTTATAAAAATGAAGAAGAAGCTAAAGGAAAAAGAGTTTTAACAAACAAATGGGTTTTTTCTAAAAAAGAAGATGGTCGTTTTAAAGCTCGCTTGGTTGTAAGAGGATGTGAGCAGAAAAGTGATTTTAACTATGAAGAAATTTTCAGTCCAGTAGTAAGTAGTAATTCACTTAGAATTATGTTTGCAATTGCTGTGTTGAAGGAATATCATATTTTAAAATTTGACATCAAAACAGCATTTTTGTATGGTGAAATACAAGAAGAAATTTTTATGGAAGTACCAGAAGGATTTGAAGAGCCTAATAAAGTTTGTAAATTGAACAAAGCATTGTATGGTTTGAAACAAGCACCAGTTACTTGGAACAGGAAGTTTACACAGGTATTGAAACAGAAAGGACTTGAACCAATAATGAATGAAAAGTGTATATTTAAAAATGAAGATGGATCTGTTATCCTTGCTTTATATGTGGATGATGGGATTTTAATTGGAAGAAATAAAGAGGAACTGGAAAAAGTATTGAAGGAACTGAAAAGAGAATTTGAAGTTAAAGAAGATCTGAAGCCAGTCAGTTTTTTGGGAATCGAAATTCAGAGAACAGAAGATAAGATACAATTGACTCAACAAAAGTACACAACAAATCTATTACAGAAGTTCAACATGGAAAATTCCAAGTTTGTTGCAACCCCAAGTGAGATAAACACATCAAGATCTGGGAAGTTAGTCAATAGTTTTCCATTTAGAGAAGCGGTTGGGAGCCTATTATATCTTTCTACAAGATCAAGACCAGATATTGCTTATCCAGTAAACTTTTGTAGCAGACACTTGGAAAACCCTGTAGAAGAAGACATCATAAGTGTGAAGAGGATAATGAAGTATCTAGTTGGTACTACAAATCAAGGAATAAGTTATCTCAAAGACTCGGACATGAACTTATTAGAATCCTACTGTGACGCAGACTACGCCGGAGATGAAGATACCAGAAGAAGTACAAGTGGATATGTGATTCTATATGCTGGAGGACCTATTGCCTGGTGTTCAAGGCGACAACCCATCGTAGCGCTCTCATCGACCGAGGCGGAGTATATAGCAGCTGCGGATTGCTGTAAGGAACTACTTTATTTAAAATCGTTAATTCAAGAAATAACAAACAGCCCTTTGCAAGTGAAATTATATGTGGACAATCAGAGTGCAATCTCGTTGATGAAGACCGGTGTAATGAACAAAAGAAGCAAGCATATTGATGTACGGTACCACTTCATTCATGAGAAAATTGTAACGGGTGAGATTAATGTTATGTATTGTCCTACAGATAAGCAAATTGCAGATCTCTTAACTAAACCTTTATGCAAAGTAAAGTTTAATTTGTTCAAAGAAAGAATTGTACAAATTGGAAAATGAAATGTAGCCTAGAACTATAAAGAGGCCTAACTTTTTTTTCTCTGTTATCATGTCTATTTGTTTTGATTCTGGACAAATATGCCCTAATAGGCTGATATGTATATATATTTTTGATTTCACAATGAAATCCCCAATATTGTTGTTTATAGGTCATTAATATTGAACTAGTTTGTGAAGAACATTTTGGATAGGCCCTATAATGTTTGGTTACATAAATGTTAAAATTAAGAGGGGGTGTTGAGATAAATAATTTTAACATTATTCATTTAAAATTATTATATATATATATTTTGTTTGTATTATCAACTCTTTTGTTGCCTTTGAGTTTAGAAAAAAAAGAAAGTTTTTTTTATATCAAGAAGGTCTTTGAGTTGTAGGCCTATAGAAAAAGAGAAGTAAAATGGTGGTAATGAGAGGTTGAGTAGTTGTTTTGCTGTGTAAATTGTAACATTAAAAAAGTGTTTTCAATAAATAAGATATTTGGAAAATGTATTGTTTTATTAAAAAGCCCAGCACAGACTAAAAATTCACAGATCCAAAAAAACATCCCATAGATGTATTCGATGCTAAATTTAAAGCTCTACAAACTTTATAATATATATTATAGTCATATTTTGAGTAATTAAGGCGCAAAATTGAAATAAAAATAAATATGACATTATTTTTTTATAAATTATAAACTTTGAAAAGTAATACTGACCATAAAACAAATTATATATATTTAATATATGGTATTTCTGAGTAGGGAATTTAACCATAAACATTTTAAAACAACATGCATTGTTCCATTTTAAATAGTTTTTTTATTACATTGCTTTAAGTAAAAGCTTACACTGTAATTTACTTTTCCCGCCATTTTCCAAGATGGCGGCTGTTGCCCAAGGGTACCAAAAAAGTACCCGGTGGTTTTAGGGTCTACTTACCCTAGATATCACATATCAACAATAAAAAAAACTTAATAGGACAAAACCAGGTTCGGGTCAATTCTGCCGGACTATTGTAGGATGAAAGATGAACAACTTAGCTACCAAACATTGTTTGATCGTATCCCTGCAATTACTACTGTCTTACTTATGTGACTTGAAATACAGTCCAACCTCAGAATAACGAATCTGAAGGGACCGAACTGAATATTCGTTATATCAAGGATTACGTTAAAACGAGGTTCGTTATATAGAGGTTATGTTTGCAGGAATTTCGCTAAGTTGAGGTTCAGAACCAGCGTCGGTCAATATAGGTAGGGATTAGACATCATTAAAGCACAATTTAAGTAGCATAGGCTACAATACTTTACATTACAGTGTTTACATTGTACAATAGAACCTAAATTATCCGGCATAAAAAGGGGAGGGATCTTGAATATTGCGCAATCATGAAAATGGCATTGACCTTGGTACAGGTTAAAAGCTGTAAGTTTAAAATCACAGCTTGTTCTAACCCTCCTAAAACCTAGCCAAACACTGTACTGCGTACCCTGCGTAGTCATAAACCACGTAAAGAACAAAACAAAACAGTAGTAGAAAGTTTTGTAAGCTACTGCTCGTGATAGGCCGGTAGGCTACTTACAGTACAGTACTGATTTATCACAACAGAGGAATGTCAATAATAATCATTAACTATAGCATTGGTCTTGCTAGTTGAAACAAATCGTATTGAAAACAATAAATTATTAGATAAGTCATTATAAAAGTTTATAATCATAGCCAACTTAAAGATAATAAAAACACTCGAAAAAGGAATGTTAAAATAACGATGTTGCTATTCTTTCTCTTTGGTTTTGTTTTTATATTCTTTCTCAGGTTTCTCTTTATCCAAAAATTGTACAATTCACCATAGTTACTTATAGCCCAATCACAGCTTACTAAACATTACGTCGTCATCAGTCTTCAGTGAATGAAATCAGTCCTCAGTTGCAACATAGCGCGCGCAGCGACAGCAGATAGAGATGTGTAAAACGGAGCAGACGAATGTTAGCGCAAGCGATGACGTCAACTTTCCATTTCATTTGATAAAGAAACAGATTTTTCAAAAACAATAATGGGGTTGGGGATTTGTTATATCGAGGGAAAGACGTAGACAATTCGTTATGCAGAGGTTAAATTCGCAATGTAGAGGTTCTGACAATGATAAATTCGATATATGGAGGTGTCTTATTTTAGCCGAAATCACGAAAAATTCGTTAAATCAAGGTCGTTGTTATGGTTTGTTCGTTATGTAGAGGTAAAATATACGTTGTGTCTTATGGAGAGTTCTAGGGGATTTAAAAAAAATCGTTATATCAAGGAATTCGTTGTATCGAGGTTCGTTATATCAAGGCTAGACTGTATAATGGTTTCACTGTATTTGGATCACCCTAATGGCTAGTACATATTTGGTGATGTTAATGCCGTATTTTTAGGAGTGAATTGACACTTTTATTTTTTATACAGATATTATTTACCCTCCAGAAGAATGTTCAATTTTTCTGATTAGAAATGACTTGATCTGATCAAATTCAGCATCCCTGCAGGGTAAAGACTTTGGCACCGTTGATATGTGAAGTTGTTTTCTTGTAGTGTCCAAATCATCATCTTTTATTTCTTTTCTAACATGTTCCTTCTTTGCCATTGAGGGAGTTAAAAATCCTCTTCCTGATTTCTGAAAAAAAGGTTTTTCTGTGAATAAAAGACACATGCTAATATCATCAAAACAAGTTGAAAAAAAGGGAATCAATTCAAAATATTTCAACTGAAAACATGTTATGTTAAGATAAAATTTAAATGTAAAAGTGATACAGGATGATGATGCTGAAGTTAGTGGAAACTGGAAATATAATACAAGAAACAATAAAAAAATAAGGTTGCAAAGTCACCGATTAAAAATGTTTGAGAAAAAGCCAAATTATATAGGATCTAAATTTTTAAACAAAATTTCTACCATAATAGACAAAAATCAAGAGTTTTCAAAATTTAAGAGAAAATTAAAAGAACACCTAGTTGAGAGAGCATTATACTCACTAGATGAGTTTTTAAATAACTAACGGCCTTAAATTTAATATTTGCCAACAGAAATGATGGTGTTTTTAACATCATTGTATGTATTGACAGAAATTGTAATATAAGAAGGATTAGTTTTAAGAAGTGACGCATGTTCAATGTACTTACGCTACAAAACAATGAATAAAGAATGTTTTGACTTTGACTTTGAAACTAAACTAGTGGTGATAAACCAAAGAGTGTAATTATAAAATTACATTTGAAGACATACTGACATACAATAAATTCAAATGTTCAAAGTACTATAGGCTACTATATAAATCCAAGCAAAAAAATTGACTTACCTTCTTGGAAACTGGTGTAGTAACAGTGACACTTTGCCTAGGAAATGGTGACATAGTACTTTGGTTACGATATTCAAATTTCAAGGCTTTCGATCGAGGTGTCATGGTGGCAACTTTATCTTTTCCCCGTGGCGTGACACATTCAGCATCGTCACTTAAGTCTTCTGAACATTTTTTAGGAGTTTTTAAACTGTCAGAAATTTTAGATTTTTGTGGCGTTGCTGTTCTTGACCCACTAGCCCTTCTTTGGCGAACTGGTGAAGCAGCAAACATTGCCGGTTCACAGTCTATAGCTAAACGCTTCATCTCTCGAACAATTTTGGATTTTTCTGGAGTTCTAGAGGTTGAGTTTATATCTTCAATCTCATTTGAGCTCAACTTGGAAGCTCTGTTTAATTTCTTGCTGGATGAAGGAGTTTCGGTCCTTTCTTTTATTTTAGTAATAGAATTATCTTCTGAATCATTGTCACTAACAAATCTTTTTAGCTTTAATGAAATTTTTTTAGGACTCTTCACTTCATTTTCACCACCAATGCTATTTTTCAAAGGTGTTCTTGTATTGTAACTGGATCTACTTTGACGTACTGGTGAAGCAGCATTGATCATAGAAGGGTTACAATCTATATTCAAGCGCTTCAATTCTGCAGTTTGTGTTTTTGTCGGAGTTCCTGTGTCTGTGACAGTTTCATTTGATTCCTCATTTAAAGTCTTAGACACACTTTTTGTAGGTCTTTTGTAAGGCGAAAGATTCTCACATCTAGATTTTGTTGGTGATAACTCATTTAATATCTGACTTTCTTTTAAATCTCTTAAGTCTCCTTCATTTTTTCTAGGAGTTGTATTTTGTTCCTGTTTCCTGCTTGAATTTTTATTTTCTTTTGTTGGAGTTTGAGCCTGCTTTAGAGGGGTTGATTTCTCTCTAACTTGACTCTCAGAGTTGTAACCTTCTTCAAAAAGAGATTGTCTAGTCCCGATTTTCCGTGGAGTCGAATCTCCTTTGGACTGCTCTGAACATAAACTCTTATTTTCTTTATTGCTCAGATCTTCCTCGGTCAGCTTGGTCGGAGTTCTACAGTTGTTTAGTTTGTTCGAATTTTTTTCTGGGAACAAATTCTTCACAGCAGGACTTTTTGGCGGGGAACGTAAATTTCTCTGAAAGTATGCATCATTTGAACTGGTACTTTTGGTTTCTGCCAAATTTTTTGAAACATGAAACTTCCTCTCTTCCTGTAAAAATATTAAGCTGTTAAAATGAATTCTGAACTAAGATTATAAAGAAATTAATTAAAAAGGATTCATTAAATTCACCTTCAGGAGACAAAATTAAGCATATGTTTACCTACATTATTTTCTTTTCATTACATTGCATTGTAATCTTTTTTTTCAACACTTTTCAAGGAGTTAATATTAGAATACAGAACAATCAGTTTTACTGAAAATAATTTAGCAAATTATATTTTGCACAATACAATATTAATTTATCCTTTTTTAGTTACACCACCCACCAAGTCTATTTCGTTAGCACAATAACTAAAACGTTTTTCCAGCAAACAAAATGATTCAATCATAAAATATGGTTTTAAAAAGATGAGCTTATCTAACAGTGTATAGTATAACAGGAGTTCAAAACATTTATAATCATAGACCAACTTTAATGTACTTTAGTTGAAAGAACTATTAGGTACAATAGAATATGACTCAAAAGGTATTGCTGGAATCAAAAGGGCCAAGGAAAAAATAGGATTAACATACATCAACGTTTTCATGGGTGGAAACATGGCGGACTTTTGAAGTTGTAGCTTCAGAGTCTTCTGTAAGTGCTTTACGCTTTCTTTCCGATCTCCTAAAACACACATAAACATAAAGTTTTAAAATTTCTATGACAATTTATAAGTTGTCAGTTAATAAATTATAGGCTATAACATGTTAGCTAGGTACTTAGTGATGAGAAGAACTTGCACCATTTAACTGAAAAAATTATAGTTGGTTTTATTGTGACACACAAAAGAACACCTATACCTATTAAACTGGTGTATCTTATTATTGAAAGCTCTTGTTCGATAGAATTAAATTTGAAGATATAGGCTAGTATTTTTATTTAATATACTTTTTGAAGAAAAAATATTAGTGTTTTGTGAATGTTTGTGAATCTATTACCTGGACCCCAATTTTATCAAGTAAAAACACAACAACACGCTTTCCTTTTTCAAAAACAATCCTTATCAGCCATTTGGCTTTACTTTAAAGTATAATCTAAACAATACTACATAAATACTAAGTTCTATGTCTGTTAAGACCAAGAGAATGCTTTACCCTTGTCATCCAAGGATAAATAATTCTCAAGAATAAGACAATAGGCTAATCATTAATTATTATAAAATAAATCAACACTAACAATAATAAATTACAGCTTACCCAAATAAACCACTATTTGTAGATTGAGTACTTGAAAGGAGGCAATTGATTTCAACTTTATCACCACTAAAGGCTAAGCCATTTGCTAAACATTCACTTGAACAAAACCCTACAATTTCAACTTCAGAATTTATAACTTCAATATCATCCAAACTGTCACGGTCGCAGGCAGCGTCAGTGGTATTTCTCAATTCGTCATGAACTTCCGATTTCAGATTTTTATTTTCTTCTATATTTTCAAAGGAATTAGTACTAGAGTTTGAACTTGTTGACAGTTTTTCTATAATATTATCTATGTCAATTTTAAATAATTCATCGTCAGAAGAAAAGAAAGTTAGACTGTCATTAAGTGAGCTGTCATTAAATATGGAAGATTCTCTTCCTTCAGAGGTGATGGAATAATCTTGATTTCTCTTTTTACTGATATTTGTAAAAGAGTCATTGTTATCGGCCATAAACTGTGGTATTTCTCTAGTTTTGCCCATATTTTTACTCATTTCACATACTTCTTTTGAACTAAATAATTCCTTACTTGAATCCATTTGATTCTGTAAACCATCAGTTGAAAAGCAATCTTTTATATTTTTGATTCCAGTATTATTGGTATAATCTTTAAGAGATAAAATATTACGAACCAATGCTGATTTTGTATCATCTGAATCATGGATATTACTAATAGTACTATGAACTGACATAATCTGATCTTTATTTCCTGCAAAATTTTCATTTAAATTTGACAAATTCTTTGAGAGTTGTGTACTTAAAGGTTTAAATTTTGTTTTGAAGTTCAAATTGTCATCTGGCAAAGTACAACAAGCTCTTTTTGTGTTGGTGTTTGAAATATCGCAACCATATACACGATGAGTACAGCAAAAACGATTACTATTTGGCCAGGAGGAACCATGAAAATTACTAAAATCTGCAATGAAATCCATTTTCTCGCTTTTATTTTCTGTTATTAATTTATACGGTTCGGTTGAATCTGAGGTTTCTGACACCAATGGTGTTACAGTGTTTTTGTCTAAAGGTTCAGGAGAAAATAAAGTTTCACTATCATTAGAAATGAACAAAACAGTGTTATCTTCTCTTGATGTGGTAGTTAAGTCACATTCAGTTCTATCTTCTCTTGTTGTGGCAGTTAAGTCATATTTAATTCTATCTTCTCTTGTTGTGGGAGTTAAGTTACACTCAGTTCTATCTTCTCTTGTTGTGTTAGTTAAGTCACATTCATTTCTATCTTCTCTTGTTGTGGGAGTTAAGTTACACTCAGTTCTATCTTCTCTTGCCGTGGTAGTTAAGTCACATTCAGTTCTATCTTCTCTTGTTGTGGCAGTTAAGTCACATTCAGTTTTATCTTCTCTTGTTGTGGTAGTTAAGTCACATTCAGTTCTATCTTCTCTTGTTGTAGCAGTTAAGTCATATTTAGTTTTATCTTCTCTTGTTGTGGCAGTTAAGTCATATTTAGTTTTATCTTCTCTTGTTGTGGCAGTTAAGTCATATTTAGTTTTATCTTCTCTTGTTGTGGCGGTTAAGTCACATTCAGTTCTATCTTCTCTTGTTGTGACAGTTAAGTCATATTTAGTTTTATCTTCTCTTGTTGTGGCAGTTAAGTCATATTTAGTTTTATCTTCTCTTGTTGTGGCAGTTAAGTCACATTCAGTTCTATCTTCTCTTGTTGTGGCAGTTAAGTCACATTCTGTTCCATCTTCTCTTGTTGTGGTAGTTAAGTCACATTCAGTTCTATCTTCTCTTGTTGTGGCAGTTAAGTCACATTCAGTTTTATCTTCTCTTGGTGTGGTAGTTAAGTCACATTCATTTCTATCTTCTTTTGTTGTGGTAAGTAAGTTACATTTATCTTCTTCATTTTGGATGATTGTAGAAGTTTTATTTTCTGTTATTATTTCACTATGTTTATTTGAATCCGAGTTTTCTGACATCAATGGTGTTACAATATCGTTCTCTAATGATTCCGGAAAAAATAAAGTTTCACACCCATCAGAAAGAAACACACAATTTTTATCTTTTCTTGTTGTGGTAGTGATTTTACATCCAATTTCTTCATTGCGGATGGTTGAAGAAGTTTTATTTTCTGTCATTATTTCACCAGGTTTATTTGAATCTGTGTTTTCTGACATCAATGGTGTTACAATGCCACTGTCTAAAGATCCAGAATAAAATAAAGTTTCACACTCGTCAGAAATAAACACACCATTTCTATCTTCTCTTGTTTTGGTAGTGATCACACGTTTATTTTCTTCATTGTGGATGGTTGTAGAAGTTTGATTTTCTGTTATTATTACAACAGGTTTATTTGAATCTGTGTTTTCTGACATCAATGGTGTTACAATGCCACTGTCTAAAGATACAGAAGAAAATAAATTTTCACACTCGTCAGAAATAAACACACCAGTTCTATCTTCTCTTGTTTTGGTAGTGATGACACATTTATTTTTATCATTGAGGATAATTGCAGGAGTTTCATTAAAAACTGAAGATTGCAATGTTTTAGTTGAGATTCTCTTACTCTTACTGATTGTACATTGAGATTCAAGTTGTATTTTGGAGTTTTTGCTAATGAAATTGTCATCTGATAAACCGGGTGAAGAACGATAAATTTTATCTGTTTTACTGTCAGTGATTGAAACATCATTATCACTGAAACATTTACTATTTTGTGAATAATCTGTTGAAGAAAAATATTCAATGTTTGTAATATTTGTATCTGGAATATCTTTACCAAACAAACTGCCATTGTCAAGTGTAAATTTCATGTATTTGGAATCATGGGTACCTCTAAATGCACCACCTTTTTCCATCATCTGACTTCCATTTTCCACAGCATTTTCTTTAGAACTTGATGAATTCTTTGAGGGTTGCGTATTTAAAGGTTCAAGTTGTATTTTGAAGTTTTCGCTAGCAAAATTTATATTGTCATCTGAAAATTCTGGTGAAGAACAATAATACTTATCTCTTTCTGTGTCAGTGATTGAAACATCAATACCATCAGTATTACAATCATCAAAAACCTGATTTATATTTTTAGAACTATTGATGTCACCGTTTTTAATATGAAAAACTACTTTCTGACTTATATTCTCTGTTACGTTTCCCAAAGATGTTGGCCACTTTAGTAAAATGTTTGAGTTATATTTTGTTACATTACCTAATGAGCCAGAGACACAGAATATTTTACGGTCATTGGGAGAGTGTAAAAGGCAATTATCTTCCTGCATTGCAGTGGAAATAAAATTATGTTTATTTCTTACGTTGCAGTTATTTGTAGGTGCCTCATTAGCTTCTAATAAATCTGACGTTTCTTTTGGGTTTCCCTCGGTTAAAGAATATGTACAATCCTTTTCAGAACGATTAGTTAAATTAAGTATCTTTAAAGATAGATCGTTGGCTTTTGTTATTTCAAGGACATTGAAATATGAACAGTTTGAAGAGAATGAGTTCAAAGATTCTAAATTTAATTTGAAATTCCCGCTGGGTAAATCCATGCTATCTTCTGTTACATCAGGGGAAGAACCGTAGTATCTATCACATTTTGTATGAGTGTTTGAAACATCACTAAAACATGAACACTGATCATCAGATTTAGAGTTCAAACTTTTTAAACCATAACTGTAGCTCTCATCATAGGAATCTATCTCCAGAACTTTATTTTCTGCTATATTTTCAAAAGAGTTGTAACAATTTGTTGACAATGTTTGATCATGTTTGTTATTTGTTTGGTTTTGCAAGAAATAAGACGGAGTGAACATTTCACATTCATTGGTAGAGCTACATGTAAAAACTTCCAATTGTGATAAAGTACTATAACAACCAGGTTTATTTTTAGTCTTAGTTTGTGCACAATTTTCACTATCTGAAGAGTTTGATGTGCATTCAATTTCTTCATCTGATGACGAGCTGATGAAGGAACTAATCGATGATGGATAGTCAGAATTGTTGTCATTTTTTCTTTCTTGAATTGTAATACTGCTGTAGCAGTTTGTATTTCTTGAATATTTTGTCTCTTCACTTTCTGTGTCTGATAAACAACTTGAGTGGGCATATTTTCCAGAGTAGTTTTTAATATTGCTATGATGTTTTATTTTTTTGTTTTTGGCCAAATCAATTCTTCTAACATATTTTAGTTTTTTGGCACTCTTCTCATCTGATGAACTGGACAGAAAGCAATTTCCAGGCATATTTTCAGAAATGCTACGGTTTTTAAATTTTTTGTGTTTAATATCAGTTCTTCTTACGAATTTTGGTTTTGATGCACTTTTCTCGTGTGACAAACTGGAAAGGTTTTGCTTATTGTCACTTTTCTCTCGTGAAGAATTTAAAAGTGGTAGTGAGTTGAAAACCCTTCTTGAACGATAATTAGAATTTCTATTACTGCCCTTAAGAATTTTCCTACTTAAGCTATTGACATACCCGTTTTTCCTCTCTGAAGCTTTTGACTCACAATCACTATCTGAATCAGATGAAGTGGAACGATGATTAACATCTAATTGGTTATTTCTTCTGAGTAGGATTTTATGATTTCTCTCTCCAAACTTCATAGGTACTTTAACTGTTTTCCACATTGTGGATGACCGACTTTCTTCTGATGATGTCTTTCCTCTAACTTTTTTCTTTTTAGAGGCAGCTTTCATCCCGAGGTCATATTTTGTCTCATCAGAATTTGTACTTAAATTTTGACTTCCAAGTCCACGAGATATTCTTCTTTTCATATTTTCATATTGTTCTGTGGAAGAACCTTTCATTTTCTTGCCTTCTATTTCCCTAAAAGAGAAAAATAATATTCAGTTTTGTGATTTTGGAATATTTTACTAACCAGAGTCCGTTTTTATAAGAGACAATATCTAAAACGTAACAAGGTTAGGGGGGGGGGGGGGGTGGCACCAGTTGGTCGTCAAATAACTTGGCGGTCGGGCCACATGAGCTGCCTTTGTAAATGAAATATATGAATACAAAAATCTTCTACTTTGTCAACAAATTAGGCTACTTCAGTTATGTTTGTCATTTTGTAATATTAAATTAATTAATACGAGAATCTCCTTTGCCGAAAAGAGTCGACTGTAATACGACCTTGTCCACATGGGAAAATGGAAGTAGAGATGGGTGGAGCGTAGCAGCAGAATGTGCAGCTATTGGGAGGCCTCTGCAGTTGTACCAACTGTCTTTGTAGAAAGGTTAGATTATGATGAAGTATTGAAGTGCAATTGACCAAGAGCGGTTTTTATTCCTCTAAGTCTTAGTTGTTGTAATGCAGTGGACTCGTGAGGAGTGCAATTTTTATTATAACACATAGGCTTATTGCTTGTTTATCGCTCAATGCTCCACTAATGTTCTACATTCTTGGATGTAAATTAAATATAAATTACATAATGCTTTCTGAACGACTTCTGAGGGAATTCTGCTTTCTGAGAGTATTTGTCATCAAAGAAGAAAGGTAAAAAATAAGAACTCTGTGTCTACGTTCTGTAATGAAAGTAAAGTTTTACTCAGCTACAGTACTACAAGTAAAGGATTAAATTTTTTTAACTCACTTTGGCATTTTACTATGGCTAACGAAGTGATGGTAATAGGTTATTTCAATAGGGATTCTTCAAAAAATGATACAAAATGCTACAAACATTTACAGAATGAGCAAGTGTTAAAAGTATGTACCTAATTCATCGACTCTACCCCCTAACATGATGGTAATACAGTACACTCCCGATCAAACGAGGTAGTTAAGACTGAGATACCTCGATAACCGAGAATTTTAGATAGCACTGAGGTCGCTTAGATTTTGTGGTTAGGGGTTACGGTAACACATTAGGAAGTGAAATATTTTTAAAAATCCTGTATATGTTTTAAGATTACGTAAAGAATTTAAAACAATCAAATGGAATTTTTAATACAAACCTTTTTTTAATATGGAGGTGTTGAAAACAATAGCACAAACATACTCAACAGCCAACACTTCTCAAATTGTCTATATAACCTTTAAATGATGTAGGCCTACTTATTCTTAAAATTGTGCAAAACCAACACACTGCAGTATAAAAAACACTTAACAAGGTTGAACACTTTCTAGAAATACTATCAAGTCCTAATTAACACATTAATTTACTACGTTAATAAACTAGGCCTATCGGTAGGGCCTAATTATTGTTTTTTCGCCAAAAACATAAAATATAAATTCAAGCCTGAAACGATTTCTGACAATCCGAGGGCTCGGATAATTGCCCAGGGCTTGGATAATCGAGAGTGTACTGTAGTTGAATGGAGAAAGAATGTTACATTAACTCAAACCGTTTTCTTCTTTAACTAGACTGCTGCTTTAACAAACTTAAGTCATCTCGTGCAACAATTTCCATGCAGAAATGAACATGCACTACTACACTCAGCCTTAGAAAACTATAGTTGTTTAATGATGCCTAATTTAAAATCGTCTCTTAGTGCGTAACTATTAGGCACTAAGACACAAAAACTATATTTACCTACCGTGCAAAAAAATCATAGACATTATGGGATCATAGACGATGAGACCCCTTGTAAATAAACACGTTATGTTTCTAGCGCTCTACAGCACAAGTGTTTTCAATTGGCAATACTGAGTTCTAACCACCAACGAGGTGGTTGAATCACGGAAACCGCATCACCCTCCATTATTTCCCCAATTTGCACTGCCAACTTGTTCCTCTCCTCCATCTCCCATGCTGATATCACAGTCACATTACAGTCAGCAAAGGGGATTTTTATATAATATATAAAAGGTATCATATTATGGTAACTATATCTATAACTATAACTTATGATAAAATAAAGCAGACTGATATCCAAAGCCGGAAATAATAAATATCTTTTCCCCACACTACACTGTTTTAACAAACTTCCCTTACAAAGATTTAGTCCAGAAAACAGCTGTTTGCCAAATACATTCCTCTCTCTGTACAGTCAGGAACCATTGTGAAAGAAACGTCTAAAGTGTAAAACTTTACGATTTATAGCTGGACAGAAAAACCCACATGGTGTAAAAGGGATGTTAATCAAAAGAATTTACTTATATTGTATGGAGGAGGGTCGGACTCGGGATCCTAGCACGTCAACCGATAAATTTACCTACAAAGAGAACAAGTTATTTTACTATTATAAACGCACCTAGGTGGAGTCCCCATCTTATGATGATAATGTTAGAGGAAAAAAGATTTTGCGTGGTACAAGAATGAAACAGAGCTTGTTAAGAATCCACAGCACAGGAGAATTAGTGAAAGGATGTAATTGTTTTCAAACTTTTAACAAAAAAGACTTTTAGGCCTATAAAAAAGTTTTTAGTAGAAATGCCAAAAGGAAAATAGCTTTGAGAAGAATTAACTAGGCTAACTTAAGTTGGTGTTCTCAATTTTGTATGTAGGCTATCCAAGTTAATTTTAAAATATCCATTGATATTGCTGTATCATATATTGTAGACCATAGTATGATACCGTAGACAAATAGAATTAAATATAGACCAACAGTAGTGCTGCTGTTAGCATAAGTTCTGACGTCCACGCTAGTACTGTGGTGTAGTTAACTTGTTACGTAACGTGTGCTTTGTAACTACGGTGGACGCCAGAAATTATGCTAACCGCAGTACTGTTGTCGGTCTATATTTAATTCTATTATGTCTTTGATGATACGTACCAGCAATAAGTTAGGCCTATTTAACATAAAGTCACAAACTTAACGTTAAATAGTGTAAAAACAACATACAAAAACTTACCGGTGCTCATTTTTGTGGTTTTTGAATGTACTTTTTAAAGGCCGACCAACTTTCTTTTTCTTTTTCGAGCTCATTTTAGTTGAAGGTTTACTGCTTTCAGGTTCCCAGTCTGAGGCATCCTCATCTTCTGAACCTTCTTCATCGTCCAAACATTTACTGATTTCATTATCTTTAATCCCACCACAGCTCATTTTTTTACTCGATAACTCTTGACAGCACCAAATGTTCAATGGTACAGTTGAATCTTGAGGTCTCTAAAACATCACAGTAAAATTAATTAACTCTTTGGCTGACAATAACCTATTGTTACTAACCATAGTAGGCCCATAGTATTGTATGATCCCAATTTTACCAGGAAGGCCTTAAAACTGCATAGATCAAAGGGTCACGCTAGCCTTTATCCATAGAGTCATAGCCTACATCAAAAGGGGCAATTCATACATCAAGCATTGATGTCATGAAAAAGGAAGTTTTTCACTATATAATAGCATTTTGTTACTGGGCAAAGGTTGAACATAACTTTGTCAATTATAAATTATATTGTTAGGCCTATGAATGTGTCTACTTACAGTATTTTTCACATTGAATCCAAAAATACAATTAGTTTTGACAGGAAGTATGAATGAAAGACAACATATAACTTTTCAATTCCATGCATAATGGTAGACATTGTAGTTTTTTAATATGTAGGCCTAGTCCTGGCCTAACTAACTGTCAAAATCCACTAGGCCTACACTGAAAATCAATCTTTAGCTCAAATTTTGTGACGATCACTCCTAGTCTCTGCCTGCGGCCGTGAGTCACCACTCTCACCTCTACATGACAGCATACCTTACTCCCCTCCCCAACCACCCTAAGTTAAAGTTTACCGGTAACTTATGACCTCTGAAGTAATACCTCAAAAATGCCAAATTGTTTACTTCAGTACAACTTTTTTACTTGAGATGGAAATTCAGAACAGACTGTTGTTGAACTACGCAACCTGTATCCTCTAGTTAAGGAGGAGCCCCCCTTAGGTAATTAGGCCTATAGAAGATATTTTGAGCCCTCCTGTAGCATAAGAACATACCAACTCCCCAGAGCCTTGCCTAATACATATATAAGTTACACTAACTTACCCCCTTATAACTCAAAAAGGGGGGGGCAGATAGCGGGATGGCTATTGCTCCGGTATAGGGAAAAATCCCTGCTAAAAATTCCCACTACCCAGAGCCATACACCTACAGTATCAATGGCGGCAACAAAAAAGGTAACCAATCAATCGTAGCGATCGATAATAGGATGAGGGTCGGGTACTCAGGCCTATAAAATATTTTGGCTAGGCCTTGGGCCTAGATAAATCTAAGACCAAAACTTAACAACACTAAAAGTCTTGCCAATGTTTTATAACACTAATGATAGACTGATTAACTAAAAATATATAAACAATGCTGTGAATTGTACAAGTTTAAGGTTAATCATAAATGCCTTTCCCTTCTCTCTTCAGAGTAGTGAGGAATATCTAAGATGTGATTCAATTAATGAACTTATAATCACTTCATAGGCTACGTGTAGAACAAATCTAAAAAACACTAGAAGTTACAACTTCTTTTAAGTTAACTTATCTCACACCACACAGGCTGTGACGCCTGATTTTAGTAATAATAGGCCCGGGCCCGTGATGTCAAAATTTATAAACAATCACTCTTCACTCACCGTTTTCCCGGGTATACAGTTAATAGAAATAAATTTAATTATTTATGAATATAGAAAAGGTCCGCTTTCTTCGCGAATCCCGAGCAGAACAGCACAGCAGATAGCAGAAAGCAAGCAGAGCAGAGCGTGTGAAGTGAATAATTGGTCTAAGTAAGTTATTTCCTGTATAATTCTAAACCTATACCTGACTGACTCCTAAAAGTGTAAGTCCTAACCTCTCTTGTCTTTATCTGTGTTTATCAGCTGTTGTGTTGTGAGAAACATTACATTTCCCGCCTTTCCGTCGCTCCTTGCATAGAGTAAAATTAAACATAAAAGATATCATTATGTATGACCACTGATTATATACTATACAAGTATTTTGTACACTCGTGAGTGCAAATCTACAATAAATTTGTATTACCAAGTTTATTCTTTTGATTTGGATTTAGACACCAACTGTGTCTTTTGGAGTTATTTTTAATTCTTATGGTCAAACCTGAAATAGGTACCTAACATAATGATTTCTACACGGCGAGGGGTGATCGACCTCCATCGCGCAAGACAATGGTAATGTCCACAAGCAGCAACAAGCTTTTCTGGTATCTAGGACCACGGTATCAGAAAAAAATCAAAAATAGCTCAACTATTCGTTATGATACATTATTATTGAGTGGAGCGAGCGAAGCTCTTGCTCTTACTACTACCATAGAAAACATACTACTATACTATAACCTAGTTTATAGTGGTAATAAGGTTAGTATGTTTTCTGTACTACTACACAGGCGGCCGTGACTACGCTCCTGTTTTTTAGAATGAAATTTTTTAAATTGAAATTGAAATGTTGCAATAAAATGAGTGGTCACCTCTTTGCCATTTCAATTAGCTTATGAGACGTCGGGCTCTAAACATCACTACACTTGCGACTTTGTCAATTAATTCTACCAGGCCGTGGTGCGGCCTGGAGTTATTTGGCCGTTATAATATACAACACAATGAATAGCCAATGAGAGACTATGACTATGCACAAGTGACTTTCCTGCAAATAGACACCCCATTTACGTGAACCAGATGTACCATTGACTTTGAAATCTGCATCAATTACTGTGGGCTAGACATCCCATTTACGTGAACAAGTTGTTCCATGTTTACTTTGTATACTATAAGTATACATCCCATTTACGTGAAAAGGATATAGCACTGACTTTGTATGATGAAAGTATAGACATTCCATTTTTGTGAACCGGACCCCATTTTGAACGATCAATTCGTGGTTACATATTAAAAGTATTGGATATGCTTGCTCCGCTCAAACACCTATAGGTGTCATAGGTGCTATATAGTATACGATTTGCCTGCATAATACTTGAAAATACATAGGCTATATTACCTACTCCAACTATTTTATTGTTGAAATGAAATATATAATTGTTTGGATTAAATAATGTTGATTATACATTAACATCCCTCTAATGGGAAGATGTGTAATGGGGAGATGTACCTTATATAATGAATGATTGAATATAGGCTGTTATACAGTTGACATTCCATTGAAATGTACTATAAGTGCACATATTACGTAACGCAATTTTCGCCATTTGAAACCACTCTCCTCCATCGTGACTGCATAAGGAAGCCTAAACCCATGTGGGGTGTGAAATCTAGGTTAAATTTTCTCCTAAAGTCAAAACAGGTTTTTAAAATTGGTTTTGAAGTAATGTTATTAATAAAAACCATCACTTTAAGAACAAACTTTAAAGTTGATTTAATCAAGGTATTTAAACGCATAAATTTTTTACCTTATTTAACATTTCTTGTGTGTTTTTTTTACTGTACAGTAGCACTTTTGAACAATAAATTTACATAAAGGTAAATTAAGTATAAAATTCAGATTTATCTTATTTTTTATCGTATTAAACCTAGGATGACCGAATCCATTTTTGATGTCTTCTTTCAGAGCTTGGAGCTGGTAAGATGTTTTGGAACTATTAGAACATCAGTTCCAGACCAAATAAACAATACAAATTATGTTAACTTATGAATATTTTTACCTAAATGACTGTTTATGAAATAACTTTATTATTTTGGCACTTTGGAAGAATAGATTTTAAGTGCGTTACCATAACGATCTTGATAACCCCATCACCCATAGAAAATCAAAAAGAGCGAACAAAAGGTCATTTTCAACAGAACATGAGAACAGCGTGAGGCAGAGTTTAATTAAACAACTATTAAAAAAAAAATACTTAAGTATCGGTAGCTCAAACTAAAATAACAGAACATAAAAGAACGCGCAAATGGTGGTAAAGAATATAATTAATCAATGCGATAATGATAATGGAAGCGGAGGCACTACATGAGTTGATTTATTCTGTCTTTCGCACCTCCATACTCCATGTATTTTGATGTTCGGTACTCTATGCCTGAAAAAGTATATTCTATTGCCATTGCCATGGTAACAATGTTTTGTTTGAGTTTACAGTTTATGTTGTTCAAGTTTTTATTTTTAGTTTAGGTTTATAAGAATAGGCCCAGTTTATAGTTAACTGTAAACTCAACACAGTTAACTGAAGGCATAAAGATTGAAGACATGACTATGCATCTCCACTACTGGGTAGACTAGAGAATAGTTTAGTTTATTTAGGTTTAGTGTGATCATAAAAATATTGGGTTAGAGCAAGGATAAATATTACTGAAGACTTGATGGCCATCCCCATATTCACATTGCATCTGAATCACCACATATTACCTGGTAGAGTCAGCATTGGAAATTATAATGGGTCAGACTTTTGCCTAACAGCAGCAACTACTAGTGATAAGGTTGGTTGGCTTAGAAATAAAATAATTGATTTTGATTAGCGGGCTACAGAGTAAAGTGATTTACTTACCCCTATCAGGTAAGAATCATGTAGGCCTACATAATGTGTACAATCATGTGACATCAAAATAGCCTGTAATTTATTTTGACAAACTGTATCGGCTATTGTTTACAAACTAACTGTGGTTTTAAATTAACTTAACATCACAAAAACTGTTATAAAGAAATTCGTTTATGATTTTCTTCCATATTGTGTACAGCAAAACTCTTTTATTATGAACCAATTTTGATGATTTAGGTGTTAAATTAAAAGGAATTCTCTGTAGGTAGAAGTCATGGAATAACTTTTGTCACCCTCAGTTCAATGTACTTTTTTTCTCTTTTTTTTCATATTTGTTGTGGTGTTTCCGGACCAATTGATTGACAAATAAATAAAAGGTTAAAATTGTCTGGTGCGCCTCCATATCCTGCCCGTGCACGCGTAGCAAAAGTTAAAAATGTTAATTAACGGTCGACCGGTTTTTATGTGTGTTTTGTGTTGTGGACATCTTACGCACCTCTTCAGGGAAGTTTAGTGTAAACAGTTCTTATACGGATCCAACGATGGCACTCGCGCCGAAATGTACATAATCCACTAGGACAATACTAGGACCACAAGGCGACAAGCAGGTATTTTAACCTTTTATTTATTTATCAATGTACCTACTTTGCTCCATTGGACTTTAAAGTTTTCTTGTATTTTAAATACCTATATTAAGTCAAAATTTTGTCAAGATTACCTAACATGTGATTCATTTCTTAAAAGAAAACACCTGTCTTCATAAAAATAGCCTGCTTCCCTTCTGTCATTTTAATATTTACTTTTTCTGTTTACTTCCTAGGTCGGCCGGTTAGAAAACGACCTGCGGGAAATTTTTAGCGCATGTAGGGGAGGTAACGGTGAGGGAGGGTATGTCCCCCTCTCCGCCAATGGCCGTTTTCACACTGCACGACTCAACACCAGCACGACACCAACACGGCGCCGCCCTGGTGTCGTGGGAGTTGGAATCCTGTGTTACGAAATGGAAATGCTTACACAATGATAATAACATTTCATGATGCTCAATTGATGCGATTTGGCCATACAATATTTTTTGCAGGACCTATTTTTCTCAAGTTATGAAGAACGTAATTGTTTACATTTTGATCAGCTGTATAATTTAATTGCTGTTAATATTTAAGGTGTTTGGGAAGGGTGGTGGTGGGGTGGGGACATAGTCTAAACGTCTCACTCCCACAGCTCGGTATCTCTCTCTCGCACCAATGCTACAAGGAGGTCGTTTTCTAACCGGCCAACCTATAGGTAGTTTACTTTCAAATAGGCCTACAATCATAACTTACAAGATGGGATAGTTTATCTATGCAGTTTCATTCATAGGGAGTAAAAATCAATCTATTTCATTATGTGATTATATTTTATTTTCAGATATGGTGTGTTTAACGTTTTCATAGATATTTTTATGTGTTGTGTTTTCCAATTTTTAATTTTGATTATCATAAAATGCCGCATAGAAGAAGCAATCCCATGTTTGCGATTCGGCGAAGTATTAATAACAGAGATCGTATATGATAATAAAGCTTGAAAAGTTACCAATGCTAGTTTTTGAAATTCAAAGAAATGTTATGTGACCACGTGATATTTTTAAATATTGCACGGACAGATTATTTTGACTTAAGAGATCTTTGCGTGCAGTACAAAACAGATTTAAATTGCCAATACAATGGAATGTCTCAGTCTCCGGAATAAAATCTAAATAGTAAGGAAGCTAAATATTTCTAAAATAATATAATGGGATGAAGCTTTTATGTCCAATAAGTATGCTTTATCTTCTGTAGAATTATTACTGCAAGATATTGCCAGAAGAGAAGGCCAAGACAAGCCTTTTGGTGGAAAGGTTTTTGGAGGTAATTTCCGGCAATGAGCCAAATGTTTAAAAATATTTCACTTCCTAAAGACATGAGAGCAATTCCAAGTGAATCAATTTGCTGAGTATCTTTTACGAAAAGGGAATGGCCAAGAGAGCCATAATGGTCTTTGTGAGACATTGATAAGTCTTCCTCCACAATGTATTGTGAATATAAAAATATCATTGACAAAATCTTCAGTGAAGGATTCTCTGAAGATGCTTAAAAAAAGACAAAATCATGCAATAATTTCACTAAAGAATGAAAATGTGAGCAACAAATAATAAAATAGTTAAAACGACTAAATAATGACAGATGAGTTTACTACTCAGTGGATACTTTGATTCAAGAAGGAGAACAGTTACATCCACACTTTAGCACCAAGTGCTTATGTCTCACAAGTTATGCTTTTAAAAAGGTGTAATTTGCAATTTTAATAAGATATTTAAACCCATAAATAGGACTGGTTAATGGAACCAGATGAATGGCGAAAGAGATTAATGACAAAGTCTTAAATCTGGAAATGATTACTGGAAGTTTGGCTGGAAAACAAGTTTTATTATTCCAATTAAGTTCAGAATTGTCAGAAAGAAATTTTCTTCTGAAATTCAAATGTCGGCAGTTCCAATGCCGAATTGCTTTTGCCTAGACCATCACAAAAATTCAGGGACACACACCTAAAAAAGCTAGTCCTATCTGCCATGCTTTCAGCATGGGACATTGTACGTACTGTGCTTTTGATTAACTTAAAATAATGGTTAAAGAACAATGAAACCAAGGTCATCTGGTTAAAGACCTTATTAGAGTGTTTGCGCAAAGAGATCGTATGGAAAGATTTTCCCTTTAACATTTCAAAAGTAAGATGTAAATGTTAACTGTGTTTTCTCGGGGATTTTTATGAACTCTGTTAAAAACTTTATTAAAACAGTATTAGTATTGACTTTTGATATAGTAACAAGGTAAAATGGTATTTAAATAACTATTAAAATTACATTGAACTGTAGTTAATATTATTAACTGGAAACAACTAGTTTAATCTAAATTTTGGTATTGAGTTAATTGAATAACAATGTTTTAGGTAATCATTCATAACCCTCGTAAGAAAGGCAATCAAATCTCGTTATTAAATGTGAACCAAGCTGTCAATGCAATTTGTGCTGGCCGACTGAATGAAGAGGACGACAAAGACATTTTGTTGATCGGAACTGCAAGTAATATATTAGCATACCATGTTGAAAACAACTGTGACATATTTTATAAAGATGTAAGTCTACAATTCATCATATTTTAGGGTTTAGGATACAAATGTGTTAAGTATAAGGGTATAAGGGTACACCTTATTAGAAAAGTATTTAAAGAAATAGTGTACCACAAAGTGGGTAATAAAAAAGTTTTTGGTAGATTGGTATATAGATATAAGCATTTTTATTTTAAAAAAAACTGTGCCCGCTGGAAATTCTGTAACTGTGAAGTTAGCGTACCCACTTTGTATGCCTCGTAACTTTTTTTTCGAGAACTAACGTAAATATTGGAGAACTATCGAGAACTAACAAAGAACTTACGATTGGTATATCACATTTTTATTTAAAAAAAACTGTGCCCGCTGGAAATTCTATAATTGTGAAGTTAGCATACCCACTTTGTATGCCTCGTAACTTTTTTATTTTTCGAGAACTAACGTAAATATTAGAGAACTATTGAGAACTAACGAAGAACTAACGATTGGTATATAGATATACGCATTTTTCATCAGAAAACGGTGCCTGCTGGAAATTCTATAATTGTGAAGTTAGGGTACCCACTTTGTATGCCTCGTAACTTTTTTATATTTTGAGAACTAACGAAAATATCGGAGAACTATCGAGGACTAACGAAGAACTAACGATTGATATATAGATGTAAACATTTCTCTTTAGAAAACGGCGTCAGCTAGAAACCGGAAGTGTGAAGTTAGCGTACCCACTTATTATCGGCTATAACTTTTTTATTTTTTGAGAACTAACGAAAAAAATTGGGAACTATCGAGAACTAACAATGAACTAACGATTGGTATGAACAAAAGTGGATACGCTAATATGGGTACGCCAACTTCACGGACCTCTTAACACTGAAGAGGCCAACAGCTTTGAATTTTAGCTTGTCATTTAAGTTTATGAATGTTTTTTTGGAGTCAGTGTTTTGGATTTCTACTTAAACCATCTAGTATGGTTTTACTGGCTCTTTTACTCTGATTATAAATTTTATTAGTTTAATTTAAATAAGGTATTTAGCCTCTTTTAACATTTAATTTTTGTGTCCACATAGGTTTCAGGCCTGTGTGTAGTAGAGATCCAACAAAGCTAGGGGTGTGCCAAAACAGTAAAGGTGAACTGTACTGATAATATTTAGTGACCAACACAAGGACTCTAAACATTCACCACATCACTGGATCCACAGTCCATCGCGCTACCGACTGAGCCACAAACTCACCATTAAATAATTTGACTTGCATAAATATTGAAAAAACATTCTTTCCACCTGATTCTTTATCTTTACTTCCAAAACAGGAACTCTGAAGCTTTTTTGGTGTTTTGTTTTAAATTGCATTGTTTATATTGTGTATGAACATTTATATTTGTACAGTAATATGGTAAAATTCAAATAAAAAACAAAAACAGTACATATGGTTGTTCTTCTTTGGAGTAGTAGGTTGCAGCACTTCAATTTCTATTTAAATCATTTACAAAAAAAATCAAGGGAATCCTAATTGCAGGAATTTCTTTTTAGTTTAACATAAATACACCATGGTTTCTTTACCCAAAACTACAAGTCTTTCTTTGTTACAAGTGTATTTGGTTTTCATGCACATTTTTAAGTAGAGGCTACCTTATAATAAGGTAAATATGTTCCCTAAATATGTTTAGGGAGTTTATTTATTCCTACAACAAACTGTGAAATTCTGTTAGGGAAGATTGATGTCTTCTGAATTGCAATGTGTACAGGTTGCTGACGGAGTCAACACAATCACAATAGGTCACTTGGGCTCCCTTGGAATCCCATTGGCCCTAGTGGGAGGCAACTGCTCCATCCAGGGATTCGATTGGCAAGGGAACGATCCATTTTGGACAGTCACTGGAGACAATGTGCGATCCCTTGCGTTGGTCGACTTTGATCATGACGGCCAAAATGAGGTATGCCTCTCGAAATTGGGTTAATGTGGGGTAGCATTCATTAATGATGAGCTTAATTTAACAATCCGAGGCTACTGTCAAATGAATTAAATACAAATTGTTAGTGGTGCCTTAAGATTTTGTGTAAGCCAGATGAAAGAAAAATGAAGAAATTTGCTGAAGGTAAACGGAGGATATTTCTAGTGTTAACTACACCAAAATGGTGTCTAGTAGTGTCCTGATAAGGAGACCAGATGTCTGTTTTGTTGTTTTTGTAATTTTTTTTTACTTAACACTTGTTCTTAAACATTCACTTTGGACACCAGGAACATTTACACAGACCATAGCTGTAACCATTGACTATTGGATACAGAAGTTGTTGTATTAACAGTCAAAGCTGTAACTAATCAATATTATAGACAGATGTTGTTTTTTAATAAGTCCTCACAGAAAGGTCTACTGTCTAAATTATATTTTCCCTCTTAGCGTTTGATACTTAGATAATTTTATTTGGCATGTTTATAAAAGGGAGTTTTTTAAGAAGGGCCGGTTGTGCGTATAGGTTCATAGGTAGTTTGTGTGTATGGCAAAACGAGGCATCTCACAGTTTACTATCATAATTTGTGAACAAAAATAATCGCGTCATTTGCATCTCTGTAGCTGACATGTACGTTTTACTGTGTATCTAATTCAATTTTTTTAAAGTTTAAAATTGAGTTTTAATTTATCTTTACAGCTGGTTGTTGGGTCAGATGACTTTGAGCTTCGCATTTTCAAAGAAGACGCCATCGTTTCAGAGCTGACAGAGACTGAAGCTATCACTGCGCTCGTTGGTTTTCAAAACCACAAGTTCGGCTATGCTTTGGCTAACGGTACAGTTGGGGTTTACGAGAAACTTCAAAGAGCTTGGAGAGTAAAAGTGAGTCAAATGCTGTGTATTGGACATAGTTGAACTCATTAGCTTTTACTTCTTCACCTTTTTGGTAAGAACGAAATAGTATGTTACATTATTTATTGCTATACACATTGCTTGTATTGTTCATATTGATGCAAGCATGTTAGGTTTACTAACACACCATCTGTGCTTTGTTCCTGTAATCCTAATAATATCCTAACTTTTACACTAGGTAAAGTTTGTGTTGTTCTTCATTTCATTTCATTTTTATTTTTTTTTTTTTTGTGGAGACCACCAATTTGATAGTAATGTGCTAACTTGTATTGTGAGTAGCTATTGTTTTTAACCATCATGTGAAAAAAATGAAATCATGAACTTTTAATAAAAAATTTTGACAATATGTTTGTTTGCACAAGGTTAATGAGTGAAAATTAATTAAATCTGTCTTAACTTTTGGATAGTCTTAATGGGTATGTACTGTACCTGTATTTAAGTCTAGTTATTGATGGTGAGGATTGAACATTGTAAAAAAAAAACCAAATCCTTTGTTACAATGTGAGAGAATGGAAACTAACTAACTAACATAACTAATCCTCTCAATTAAACACTACAACAATTAATTAATCTTTAGAAAGGAATTACTGTCTATACAAAAAAACCATGCTATGCAATGCAGTATACTATTCAGCAAAGGAGAATAAATTGGTACACAAATAGCATACCCAACAAACATTTTCAGGCAGTATGTGGCAATTAAAAAGTTCACAATTAGTAGACAATTAGATGGTGCGATATCAACTTCCTGCTGGAACTTATTTCTCTGTGTACATCCACTCCTTACTCCGTAATTTAATCTTCATCCTATTGCTCTGAGCTCCAAACTAAGTTAAAGAATAATTTACAAACATTTTCACAGTATTTAAATACTTTAGGGATAAAGGTGTGAACATGTGGTTTTATTTTAAAGTCTTTTACTCTTCAGTAAAATAATTTTTGCTAACCTTTTTCTATCTATGTAACTATTGTTTGTATATTTAAATTTGCAGTCCTCTCCTGGGGTAAAAGAGAACCTTTGGTCTAACAGCCGGTAAAATAAAGAATTTGTTATTTATCTGTGCAGTCCAAGAGCAATGCGGAGAGTCTCGCGTCTTACGACATTGATGGTGACGGAGTGGAGGAGCTGATTACGGGATGGTCCAATGGGAAGGTGGACGCTCGCAACAGTCGGACTGGAGAGGTCGTGTTTCGTGACGTACTCAACCAACCGATCGCAGGACTACTACGAGGCGACTACACGCAGAGTGGGCATCCTCAGATACTAGCCTGCTCCACAGGCGGAGAAGGTTAGATCTTACTATCTAGCTGTTAAATATTTAGTAATTCAACTAAGGACATTTAATAAAATATTTATTTAATAACATATGAACTATATACAGTCAAATATAAACAATTAATCAAGTAGTATTAACATTCAAGTCAAGTTTTTAGTTCAGTTATTGAAAGGATACAACAGCTGATATGATGACATCACTGTCCAAAGTTCACTACAGCACTTCGTACTAGTCAGTTCAGTTTAGACTCACCTCTCTCACAGTACACAGTGCTTACCTTTTGGTTTAGTTCATATTAAATATTTTAATCTCTCTTTCTCTCTTACCGCTCCAAGTGCATTATTTCATCATTTCTCATTTAAATATGGATTCCAAATTTATAGTACCAAGTGTCAAGCTAGGATCCAAGAAGATATTTTTATTTAAAGTAAATGTGTTGTAAATTTTCGTGTACAGTCCAGAATATTCATGAGTAGTGAATTGCTTTCTTTTTATTAATGAAGAAGAGTTTTAATTTAAATCAGTGAAGAATTACATACTACACAACAATAGTCATTTCTCAACATCATCTTTCATCTGTGGTCCTTCGATTCTCGTCACTCTGGCCAGAGCCATCGCTTCTCTGCTCATCTTGTTCCTGTTCTACCAAAACCCTAATGGATCTTCAGTTTTAGGATCTAAAGGTATTTCTCACAATTTTACCTCTTAATACCATATTTAACATGGTCCTTCGAGCCGGAAGTTTCCCAGCCTATGGAAAATAATCTACTGTGACTATTAAGTTTTGTATTTATTTGAACTGAATAAATTAATTGAATAAATCTGTCATCAACATTAAGTATCATTAACAAGAGGATTAAATATTTTTGATCACATTATTATCAATTTATTAAATTGTTGCAGTAATTTGTGAAATAACACATAAAGTTTTGTTGTCCCAGACAGAAAATTTTGTTCTCAGACTGTACTGTCTACAACTCCTGTATTTTCATGCATAGTTTGTCTATTCTCTATTGTGCATTATCGGGCTGCATCCTGTCTGCCCCCCTCTCTCCCCCCTGTAATGTGAAACAAGTTTCTCTCTTGTTGCTGAATATTCAGAAAATCATGGAAGTCATACCAACTTCACAGCTGATCAACACTAGCGCTGCTGATGGATAGAAATGAAAACTTAAATGTCATTATGCAAGACTTTGTTTATGTTTTCATAACCTCAATTGTTTGCTTACACTTTTAAATTAAAGTGACAGAAGAATGTTTATTAATACGGATTGAACATTTAATTACAGTTTGTGTTTGAAATAACATGTTTTATTGAATTTCAAATTTATTATCTGGAAATAATTGCAGGTAGATATTTTCTGGGACTTAAACTTTTTATAGGCCTATACTATGGCTGAATATTTCTCTCTGATTTCAAGTTGACTAATATTAATATTTAATACAATGAATCCTGGCTGTCTTTAAATAAGTTTTGCTCATTATAAACTTATTTTAATCTGCATTTATTTTTATTTTGGAATTTTATTGAATTTAAGACTTATTCAAAATGAGGTTCTCAACTTTTGTGAAGCAATCTGAGCTTGTGCTAGCCAGGCTTAAGTCAATTGAAGCAAAAGTGCTTGCTATCGAAAAGGAACCTATCACTCCTCAACTTATAACAAAGCTTACTCTTTTGGATTCCACCGCTACAGCCAAAAATAATGATTTTGACAAATTAGTGAATAAGTTGTTCGGCACTGTGCCTTTACCTGAGGAATTAGATGAAAGTGAAAATATCACTACAATTTCAACATTACAAGATGAAATAAGTGATCTCTATGTGTCTATTCACTCTTTGTGTGTGAACTTGATACCTTCCCCAAGCTCTAACCAGTCGAGCCAGCCAAACCTGGATGATTCCAATGCAGCTATCAGCCAAGTAGCTACAACTAAGGTTAGTGTACAGCTTCCTAAACTTCAACTTGGTACCTTCTCAGGTCAACATGAAAAGTGGATGGCGTTCAAAAATTTGTTTGAAAATACTATTCATAAAAATGATTGTATTTCTGGTGTTGAAAAAATGAGTTATTTGTTAAGCTGTCTTGAGGGAGAGGCACTTTCAGTTGTTAAAAACATCCCTATGACTAATGCTAATTATTTTATTGCATGGGAATCTCTACTTAAAAGGTATCAGAATACAAGATTACTAATCTCTCTTCATGTCAACAATGTGTTAGACTTACCAGTTCTTCACAATCCCTCAGTGAAGCAACTTAGAAGGTTTTTGTCTGTTTTAAATGAAAACATTGAAGCACTTAAAGCTCTAGATGAAGAAATTTCTCAGGAAAATTTAATTTTGACCTCTCACTTGTTAAGAAAATTTGATTCTGATTTTCGCCATCATTTTGAACAGAGTCGAAGTGATAACTCTGTAACTCCTAAGTTAGATGAGTTAACCAAGTACATTGAGTCTCACTGTGTAAATCTTGAAGCAGCTAATCTTACTAATGTGGGATCATCTCTTAAGGGTACCTTAGGCCACCACACTCAAGTAAAACCCCCTCAGCGCTCAAATAAATCGGCGCTTATTGCAACTCCTCGCACTGTTTGTACATTTTGCGCAGGTGCAGATCACAAAATCTATCAATGCAAAGGTTTTCTTAAATTGACTTCACAAGAAATGTATAATTTTGTTAAAGGCAAAAATTTGTGCACCAACTGTCTTGGCGATAAGCATAAGGTAAAGGAATGCAATTCATGGCGTACATGTTCTACGTGTAAAAGAAAACATCACTCTCTTTTGCATTTTATGGATTCTGAAAATAATCCCTCTCCTAATGTGTCTAAAGGTAACACAGACAAACGAGCTCCAAGTTCTGACTCAAATAAAAATGAATCTGGTTTTGTTGGTTTGACAAATACAGAGAACACAGTTCTTCTTGCCACTGCTTTAATTGTGGTAAAATCAAGCGAAGGTAAGACCCTAGTTTGTAGGGGAGTTTTAGATTCTGCTGCTCAGTCTACCTTCATTACTCAAAGATGTGCTCAGTCTTTAGGGATTAAGCGCTCTCATGCTAATAAAACGCTTATTAATGGCATCTCGTCTGCTCAGGTGAAAACAAAAGGGTTAACTCATGTCACTCTCCAGTCCCTTAGTGGATATGTATTGGCAAGCTCTCACCCTGTCTTCATTTTGGATAATATCACTCCAGATTTACCTCGAGCTAAGATCACTCCTGAAGTTCGCTCACAGATGCAACATTTAATGTTAGCCGATCCTACTTTTGATAAACCCGCTCCTATTGATGTTCTAATTGGAGCTGACCTTTTTGCCTCCTCTGTGAAAGGCCAGTTTTTGTCACTTGGTGAGAATATGCCTGTAGCAATTGACACCATTTTTGGATATGCGCTCTTAGGATCGACCCCTGTTGCCTCAACTTGCAAAAATTCATTTCATGGATTAGTCACACTCTTAACCACCAATAGTTTGGATCTTCACACCTCTATCCAACAGTTTTGGGCTGTAGAGGAACCCCCTCTTACAAGCAAGCAATCCTTAGCCGAAGAAAAATGTGAAAAACATTTTGTATCTACGCACTCTCGCACTCCTGAAGGAAGATATATTGTCTCTTTGCCTTTCTCAGACGATCCGTCAACATTAGGCAACTCGAGCAAAATGGCAAAATCCCTATTCTGGTCTCTGGAGAATAAATTTCGTTCTAATCCTGATTTCAAGGAAACTTATGTTGATTTTATGAGAGATTACTTGTCTTCGGGACATATGACACTCTGTCAGTCACCACGTCTTAAAAATAATCCTCATTACTACCTTCCACATCATGGAATTTTTAAAGATGGAAAATTAAGGGTAGTATTCAACGCATCAGCACCTACATCAACATCTCTGTCTCTCAACAGTATTCTTCATCAAGGACCAAAACTCCACAACAACATATGTGACATCATTCTCAACTTTCGCCGACATGCGGTTGTTTTTTCATGCGACATCAAGCAGATGTTTCGACAAGTCCTTGTAAAGGAATCTGATCAGATATTTCAACTTATTTTCTGGAGAGAGAATGATAAAATGCCTCTTCAAATCTATCAGCTAGCGACTGTCACTTATGGGCTCACATCATCGCCCTACTTGGCAAATCGTGTCATTCAACAACTCATTATTGATGAAGGAAAAAATCATCCTCTAGCCGCAACTGCTCTAAAGGATCAGATTTATGTCGATGACGCCCTATTGGGTAGTAATTGCGTAGAAAACGCTCTTTTGTTGAAAAATGATGTGGTTCAGTTACTCAAAAAAGGAGGTTTCGAGTTAAGAAAATGGTCTTCGAATAATCCATTACTCTTACAGTCGATCCCTGAAGATCACAAAGAAAAACCTATTGGTTTTCGAGCTCCCGAACAACCAGTTCATAGTGTTTTAGGACTTAAATGGATTCCTAATGAAGATGTTTTTTCTTATTCTGTAGGAACTCAAAATATTAAGGAAACTCCTACAAAAAGAATTGTTTTAAGTGTGATATCACAGATCTATGACCCGTCAGGATGGTTAACTCCTGTAACCTTCTGGTCCAAATCCTTCATGCAATACTTATGGACACTTGGTCTCGATTGGGATGAACCCCTAGACGACAGCGTTATATCAGTTTGGAACAAGTTCGCCAATGAACTTCCATATATTGAAATGCTCAAGATACCTCGCTACGTGGGACTTTCTTCAGCTAAAGATATTCAGCTACATGCTTTTTCTGATGCAAGTGAAGCAGGATATTGTAGTTGTGTTTACCTGAGAGTTGTAAATTCACAAGGAATTATATCCACTTATCTTCTGATAGCGAAGTCAAGAGTCGCACCTCTGAAGCGTATTTCCATACCTCGCTTGGAGCTCTGCGGAGCACACCTGATGTCTAAGCTCCTAAATTACTGTATACAACTTCTCTCACCTCACTGCAAGATTAGTTCATACACAGCTTGGTGCGATTCCACAATCGTGCTTTCATGGATTGGCATGCCCTCTTATCGACTCAAGGTTTATGTGTCAAATCGAGTTGCAGAAATACAGGAAAACATCCCACCTTCATTTTGGCAACATATTTCATCACTAGAAAATCCAGCGGATGTTGGGTCAAGGGGTACCGCCCCACAAGATTTGATTAACCACACACTTTGGTGGAATGGACCTGTCTGGTTGTGTAACTCTGAAGAAAATTGGCCAAAGTCTGTCTGTAAATCTTTACCTGAAGAGTCTATCCCTGAAACTAAGATTCTCACAGTTAACACTCTCTCTGCTGTTCCGGATGAACCATTTTCTCTCCTCACTCGCTTCTCATCTTGGACAACACTACTTCATGTTTCCGCATACCTGCTGCGCTTCATTCATAACACCAGAAATAAAGTTAAACAAATTGGGAATTTAACTTCTCAGGAGATAAAAGAGGCTCATAACCTGATTTGTAAATTGGTTCAACGAGAATATTTTTCTGAAGAAATCTCATGTTTGAAATCCAATAAACCTTGCTCTGTACGCATTAGACGCCTAGCTCCTTATCTGGATAAAGATGGCCTCATTCGAGTAGGGGGAAGAATAAACAAGGCTGATATCTCTGAAGATCACAAACACCCCGTCTTGCTACCTAAAGGTCATAGGTTAGTTGATATTTTGATTGACCACCATCATGTCTTATATTTGCACTCTGGTCCAACTCTAACTCAGGCTATGCTGGCAAACAAGTACTGGATTCTCAGTGCTAGAAGCTTAATAAGATCTAGGATCTTTAAATGCATAAAATGTTTCAGATGTAAACCTCCTCATTCTTCTCCACTCATGGGGGAATTACCTATGAATCGAGTTACACCTTCAAGGCCATTTTCCATATCTGGTGTAGATTATGCAGGACACTTCTTTGTGAAGCAACATCTACTAAGACGAGTTCAACCTATCAAGGTTTATATTTGTATATTTATTTGCTTCTCTACTAAGGCGGTACACATAGAAGTAGTAACCGACCTAACAGCGGATGCCTATTTAGCCGCTCTTACCAGATTTGTCTCCAGACGAGGAATCGTTTCAGATATTCACTGTGACAATGCTACAAATTTCACAGGTGCATCCGAAAAACTCAGACGCAACTTTGAAAATTTAATCAAGGATTCCACAGTACAATGCTACGCTGAGAATTTCAATATTAAATTTCACTTCTTACCTCCACATGCACCTCATCAGGGAGGCCTTTGGGAGAGGGCCGTCAAAAGTGTGAAATTTCACCTAATAAGAGTCATTGGACAACAGACCCTGTCACTGGAAGAGTTTTCGACTTTAATCACCCGTATTGAAGGAATGATGAACTCTAGGCCTATAACTCCTCTTTCTTCTGATCCCTCGGACCTAGAAGCTTTGACGCCAGGTCATTTTTTAGTAGGTGGTCCTCTTATGACACCTCTTGAACCTGACTTGCGTAGCATTCCTATCAACCGATTAAAACGCTGGCAGTTAGTCCAACAGTTCAGTCAACATATCTGGGCTCGCTGGCAGAAAGAGTATCTGTACACTCTTCAAGAGAGAAATAAATGGGTCAACCCCAAGAAGAATATTGAAGTCAATGACTTGGTTGTCATTCATGAAGACAACTTGCCTCCACTCTCCTGGAAGCTTGGACGAGTTCTCTCCGTTTCACCTGGTACTGATGGAATAGTACGGGTCGTGCACCTGAAGACCGCAAGTGGACACCTCTCTCGTCCTGTGACAAAGGTGTCTGTCCTTCCTATGGAATAGTGAAGAGGAGTTACCACCCCCCTTTTTTATTGATTTTCTCATTTTTTGTGTTGTTTTCAGAACCCAGGGGTTCAGGGGGGGCCGGTATGTTAAATATTTAGTAATTCAACTAAGGACATTTAATAAAATATTTATTTAATAACATATGAACTATATACAGTCAAATATAAACAATTAATCAAGTAGTATTAACATTCAAGTCAAGTTTTTAGTTCAGTTATTGAAAGGATACAACAGCTGATATGATGACATCACTGTCCAAAGTTCACTACAGCACTTCGTACTAGTCAGTTCAGTTTAGACTCACCTCTCTCACAGTACACAGTGCTTACCTTTTGGTTTAGTTCATATTAAATATTTTAATCTCTCTTTCTCTCTTACCGCTCCAAGTGCATTATTTCATCATTTCTCATTTAAATATGGATTCCAAATTTATAGTACCAAGTGTCAAGCTAGGATCCAAGAAGATATTTTTATTTAAAGTAAATGTGTTGTAAATTTTCGTGTACAGTCCAGAATATTCATGAGAAGTGAATTGCTTTCTTTTTATTAATGAAGAAGAGTTTTAATTTAAATCAGTGAAGAATTACATACTACACAACAATAGTCATTTCTCAACATCATCTTTCATCTGTGGTCCTTCGATTCTCGTCACTCTGGCCAGAGCCATCGCTTCTCTGCTCATCTTGTTCCTGTTCTACCAAAACCCTAATGGATCTTCAGTTTTAGGATCTAAAGGTATTTCTCACAATTTTACCTCTTAATACCATATTTAACACTAGCTATAGATCATATTAGATTTGTACGAAGCCAACTCACAAGTGTATTTATCTATAGGTGAAGACAAGTGAAGAATAAGTGTTGAATTAATGAGATGATGCCTTTTATATGGACTGCAGTAGGTTCTTTATCCAGGATCACGTATCAATGAAGAAGTAGACATTGTGTCACCACTGTGTAACCAGCCAATGTATATCCCAATGAAGAATATTCTCTATTATCCATGACCTTTAAACGAGTGGATATAATTAAGTAAATTTCTGATGTTTTCAATCATTTTCGCAGTGCGAGGATACGATCATACAAGCATCAACAAGGAAGGCTCAGTGCAGTCTGATGCTGTTAGAGAGTTATTCTCCAGGAAGCAGACGTTGTTGTTGGAGCTGAAGAATTACTCTGGAGAGGGTGGACAAAATGGCATTCCCGTGAGTGTATCTCACCTTTGACGTAAAAAACTTTAATTCTCTGACTAAAAACAACACTGAAAATTACTATCTTTTTAACAAAAAAACCTCATGTTAGGGACCAAAAATATCTTCAAAGAATCAACCTTTTTTCAATTTCTACTTCAGTCGTCCGCTGTTTAGATGTGTTTCCAACAAGCTCTGCCAATGACTGGCGAACTCCTCCTCATGAGCTGCTCAACTAACCTGACTAGGACCAGATTCAAATCCTATTTTTGTTTATTTTACTGTTGATAGTTGAAACATTGGGAGTTATGGACTGTATTTGAAAACGGAAATCTGTTGACAAACTAAACTCTCTTGTTTGATAATTGACAATATGCTGGCTGGGATACTAAACTCATTTGCTTTTAGCAAATTTCCCATATAGGGAATAAGCTATTACCGTAGGTCTCATGGTAAGACCTGGACCCAGGACCAATACTTTTTCCTTTTGATTTCCCCAGAGACCAAAAACACCATCCTTTCAAATTCATATACTGTACATACAGGGAGCGGCAAATTGATCTGACGGTTTTCTTAACCACACTGTCATGCTAGTGAGTGGTGGAGGGTGGCAGGAGTAGGGACATTTCAGAGCCTACATATGGACATGTTAGTAGCCATGGAGCTGTGAACGGCTGAGCACCATGTGTTTGTTGTGGAAGTTGTTTTTATAGTGGCAATTAGTGTGTAGCTGTTCATCAGCAGCAGTTCCGTAGACATTTCAATGTGTGTCAAAGAGGAAAAGTCCCAAATCAAAACATCATTTTGCTGTGGGTGGGTAACTTTAGAGCAACTAGCTTAGCATTGAAACAAAAATCAAGAGGCCGTCCAGTGTCAGCTCGAACGGCAGAGAACGTCAAGAGAGTAGGGAAGACTGTGTTGTGTGATTGAAAGTTTGTTTCGTCGCTCATAATGACAATTATATCATCCGTAAGCAAATCGATCACTAGTTCTGAAGTTGAGTTGCGCTTTGCATAAAGTTCTCTGGCGTTCAGGCTGACCTTGGACGACCTGTGTTATTTTTTTGTTTCAATGCTGAACTAGTAGCTCTGAACACAGAAAAATTTTGTTTCGAGTTGGGACTTTTCCTCTTTGGACCAACATTGAAAAGTCTACGGAACTGCCGCTGATGAACAGCTACACAGTATAATTGCCACTATAAGAAAACCACCTCTACAACAACCCACTTCTACAACAAACGCATGGTGCTCAGCCGTCCACAGATCCATGGCTACTAAAAATGTCCATACGTAGGCTCTAGAACGCCCCTATTCCCACCACTCACTCACTCAACAAGGCGGCAAAGAAAACCGTCAGATCATTTGCCTCTCTCTGTATATATTACGACACCCAGAAAATTTAATTTACTAAACACAATGAACATTATAAAAGAATCCTACAGTTATATTGAAAAAGAAAATTATCGTACAAACCATTTAAAAGAGAAGAAATTTAGATTCATACTTATAATGAAGTCAGATTTTTTGTATTTATTTATTTAGTAAAATTGTTTATTGCATTTGTTATGATAGAAACAACATGACTATGGAATAAATGTTGAAACTAGACGTGAAATCAAATTGATTAGAAAAGGGTACTTTGGTATCAATAATGTGTACAAATATTAGAATAGTAGGGAACATTTTAGTAAAAATCCAGCTAGGTAAATGGAAATTCGCTTGGTCTGCAGTTTTGCTGTGGCAGGGATATTTTAATGTTACTTTTGAACTTGATATTTTTAATAAATAAATCCTCTATTGTTCTACAGGCTAACACACAGCTTCTGACAGAGATCGCAGTTAGCACTGGAACAAAAGAGACTCCAGTAAGTTAATTTTTATTAAAAATAAGTAGGTAGGGTGGTTACAAATAAGTAACATATTCATATTCCTACAAGCATGAGGTTTTATGTTTATTTTAGGTAGTGTTGTAGATGAATTTCAGCATTAATTTGTAGCCTATACTAAATGATTATTAAAATAAATCCAAGCATTGAATGACAACACGAAACAACAGGTTACATCTTAGTACCAATTGTCAAAGGCTGGGAAACACTTCATCAGCTGATCGCAGTCGTAGTATCTTTAAGTGTTACCAACTTATTTTCAAGCGTACCCACATTTTGTGCCTAATACAAGCACACTATTTTGTGTTGTTTGGTTTGGAATACTGGAGTGTGGCAAAGTAAAATGGGTGTGGCAATGTAAGTATATGCAAGAATTGGCTAATTTGCATCCTACAATCAGTGCAAGAAAGCGCACTTTGTCAGGTGACCTTAGGACAAATAAATTAGGAACAATTAATTTTTTATATTGATCTTTGGCTTGAAAATGTAACTGATGTTTTAAAACTAGTCTCCCGAGACAATAATAGGATTGACACATATGGTACATAAAAAAATTTAATTTTTCATAAATCAATTATGGAGGCAATGCTGAATAAAACCGAATATTGTGGTTTGATAAAATAAATCTTGACCTTGACGTCACTGTAATAAAGTAACGGAAGACTGACTCAACTGTAACTAAGACTGAACTGTGACGTCTGTGACTGGACTGATGTGTGTGAATTGACCTTTAATCTATATTCTTAATGTTTCCTCTAAAGTATTGGTAGGTTGTAAGACTATATGTACTGATTATTTATACTTTTCCTTTTTAAACTTTCAATCCTCCTAAGTTATTTTTTACTCTGTACAAAATTTTATACTTTACATAACACTTGGTACTTATCTCATGTAATAAATCTACTGATTGTTTATTCAAAGTATACCATCCTTAAACCCCTAATCCCTCATTTCTCATCCCTTGACAGGGGTATTTCTGTGCTTCGACATTTTCGATACGCAGGGCATTTCTTCCCCTTTTTCCCAAATCACACCACTTCGGTTGGTCATCCATGGCAGGGGCATTTCTGTGCTTCGTAATTTTTGATACGTATGGCATTTCTTCCCCTTTTTCCCACGATTAGAAAGAGTTAGATTAATTGGCTATAGACTTCCAGAAAGAGTTACCGGTACATTGCAGCTGATCTAAATACTTAAACAACATGTAATTATCTCATTGTACACCAGAGTTTTGTCAACTTTGTAGTTTGTACTTCCAGATGGGTCACATACAAGTGCTGCTATCTACCAACAACGAGACTGTGATACGAGCTGTGACGGTGTTTGCGGAAGGGATATTCGAGGGGGAAACGTTGGTAATACACCCTCGCAGTGATCAGGTCAAGTCAACGGTCTGTGTGCCTCTGGTTCCGCCTAAAGATACTGCCCTTGACATACATATACGGGTAAGTCGTTAAAATGTTAAACACATCTTTGTTTGAATCAAACTCTTATTTAGAATTATTTATGATAAACAAATAATAACTAATTAATCACTCAATTGTTAAGCTACATATTGAGTGTGATAATGTCCCTCCACCAGTTCAATTACACATATACCCGCTTATCTGTACCAAGTGGGACCAGATCCTGTTGGGATTAGCCATAAATGCAATAAAATTGCACAATAAAAAAAAACAATGTGTTTGAATGACTGTCAATGGCTCCTGCAATCACAACACCATGATCACTTAACTTTGTGATAGTTTTGCAGAATCAGGGCAACATTGTGATAATTTCATGCAATCAGGGCGACATTGTGATAATTTCCTACAAGCAGGACAAATATGTTTATTTCCCAATTGTAACAACTGTAGTCATATCCAGCAAATACTTTCTTCTTACTAAACAAGAACTTCAAAGAGAACCAACAAAACACCATTAATTAATGAATACTCGACAATAGGTTATATTGGTGATTATTCCTAATTTACTGGTTACATTCAATATTCAAGTACAGTTAATTATTCATCACAGACATATTCCCAGTCATAAAAATTCATGTACAATTTACCAGTTGGCTGGACACCCTGGTTAATATTTCAGAACACATAGATTTGTTTTTTATTAAATAACCCTTTCCTCAACAGGTGGTTCGCATTAGCTAAACTTTCAGATTATCAAGATTTGGATGAACGGGAACTCTGTAGGTTTTTTCAAAAGGTTATAATTCACAGCTTTAAAACCACAAACTACAAAAATTAATACTCATCGGTGGTGTTTACAGGTATTTGTAGGACAGTCACATTCCAGTGAACAGTTCCATGTGTTTGAGCTGACACGGCAGTTGCCGTGTTTCTCTATGTACACGATTGTGAAAGCGTCCCCTACGCCCGCACCCCCCTCTAGCTACGTCACTTTCAAACTCAATGAGAGAATACAGCGGGTACGTACTATACAATGTTGCTGTTGTGGATTGAATTTGAAACATTTTGTTTTTATTTTCACGCCACAACCTCAAATTTCATGTGATTGGAATTTGTTTTAAGGCTTAAAAAACCGTAATGAGATTTCTTTGATACCTGTGTGTGTGTATGTTTATTATTGGGTTGATATGTACAGAGGTACTACATAAGTAGTATTATTTTGATGCAGTTACACAATCACTATGATAATCACCTAATAATCACATCGTTGCTGGGTTGATTCTGAGAAAAGTCAGTAGCTTTTTGATTGTTCAAAACTGGACGCAGCTGTCCTTGATTGACAACTTTGCTACTGAATAAGAACAGCTGGTACTTTACCCAGCACCATTTATTAATTATTTTTGACTTTTCTAAAGCTCAAACAAGATTTAAATACGATCACTATTATAGGTGGAGATGTGGTTAAACCAGAACTTTCTCCTACCCGAGGAGATCAGTAGTAACGGAGGTGAGAGCGAATGGATTGTGACGATGCGATGTCTCCGAGACAACTCTGTGTTACAGCTGAGCATCAAGAAAGGCACTGTAGTTGTTGCTACTGAACATATGGGTGTAGCTGTAGACATTGTACAATCACTGGCCACCTACCTTAATCTGGACAGTCTCAAGGTAAAGATGAGAATCACTGAGTAGCAAGCTATTTTACACAGCTTGCCAGAATTGGGAGAGGAAATAATTTTAATGTTGATATTCTTCATGACGGTTGGATCTATAGATAAATTGTAAAGTTGAAACAATTTTGACATTAATTAGGGATGGCGAGGAATGTAATTTTAGTTGTGATTTTAAGATTTCATTGTTCTTCCTAATTTTCGGACAGGATTGGATCGGGAATTTTTTTTCTGTGCAATTAGGAAAAACATTTTTATTTAAAATCTTGAATATAATCGCTTGCAAACAACTATTAACATCAATTTGTATTTTCTGTCGTCATAGCTGTAATGCGTCATTGCTTAACCATCCTTACTGCATCCCTTTATCGCATGGTATCTTAGTGGCGATGTCGTGATCATCTCCCACATTTGTGAAGAATTTGTGAACATCCAAGATTGTGGGGACTTAATCATTTTTACTCGCTTTCGAGACAAAATAGTTGAAAAAAGTCCCACCCCAAGAAAATCCCTAATCAAATGTAATCCAGCCCAAAGATAAGTAGTTTATTTACTCAAAAATTTTATTGAATTTCAGTACCTGTCCATTTGTAGCTTAATTATGGACATTTTTCTTCTGTATACTTCATCTTGCATCTTTAACATTTCATTCTTAACATTAAAAAATAATAATATTCCTGTGTGCATAAAACAAAATCCTTACCAAAATAGACTAGAATATTACACTCCACGCTCACAGAGTGGTACTCAGTGTCTATTAGCTACGTATTTCAAATGACTTGGTCAGCGACAGACTCAGCTTGCCATCCTAAAAATATCAGGAACAGTAAAACACTTTTTATCATAGAAATAAGTCAAATGGCTTCACAAGGATGGTTTATGCAACACAAATTGAAATTACAGAATATTAGTATTATGTTTTCAGTAATTGTTGATAGCTTGACACCCATAAGATCTGTATCACACTGTGTTGTGAGTATAGAATCCACCAATCAATTCACATTTATAATTACTCAAAAATCTTTTTCAGACAATTGCAGAGTTTCCTGCAGTATTCTCTCAAATTGCCGAATGCCTCAATCGAGTTGCGGACATACAGCAAAATGCTACCAAGATGGCTGCCGGCGTGGCTGACTCTTCGAGTATAATCCGCAGCCTCATCGTTCAGGCGGAGGACCTCAGACTGTTGCAGCAAATGTCAGTCTTGAATAATTTGCTTTAGACAGTGTTTCTTTTGTTGTTTGCAAATGGTGTGAAGTAGACAAGGTTGAAAAATAACACTAAAAATTATGTTACAATGTGTACAAGCTATATTAAAACTATATTAGTGATATTTGTTTAATAGTCAGATTTCCTCCCACTGATTTGTAAGTTAATGTCTCATATTTTGATTGCATGTTTAGTTTTTTTGTAGTGGATGGGTTAAAAATTCTTATTCATCAACTCATTAATGCACGAAAATTGTGTGTTTTATCATTGTTTATTTCAACATGTGTCCATATTTTAACCAAAATACAAGCAAAAAAAAAAAAGAATATGAATTTTGCATCTTATCTATCCTTACTGTGTGTGTCCGTCCGGCATCCACCCACATAAAAACTTGTATGAACTAATATTAAATACTTGGAGAAAGTTATATGACAAGCTACCTAACCATGAAGTGAGTGAACACCATAAAACTTGCTATTTAGAGTGGAGAAAACTAGAGAGGCGACTAAAAGAAGGTTCAGACATTGGTTCTCAATTAGACAAAGAATTGAAAGAAAGAACAAAATATTGGAATAAACTGTTAGAACGTATTTTAGCAGTTATTTTGTTTTTGGCTGAACGAGGTTTGCCCTTGAGAGGATCATCGTCAAAAATCAGTGACCCGCAAAATGGAAACTTTTTAGGGATCATTGAACTACTTTCCGTGTATGACCCGGTTCTGCATGAACACGTAACAAAAGTGAGGGAGTGTCAAAAAGATGGAAAAAGAATTCAAGCACATTATCTATCATGGCAAATCCAAAATGAGTTTATAGAAACATGTGCCAATAAAGTAGTAAATGTTATTTTGGCTGAAAGGGAAAAAGCCAAATACTACTCAATTTTAGTTGATGCAACCCCTGATGTTTCTCACGAAGAGCAGATTACATTTGTGTTAAGATACATTTTTGAAAATGAAGACGGTTTCAAAATTTCAGAAAGATTTCTTAGTTATGTCAGTTTGTGTGAAAAAACAGGCCAAGACATTGCAGATGCGATATTAAAGGAACTAGCCAACCATGGGATTCCCTTAAACGATTGTCGAGGTCAAGGTTTTGACAATGGCGCAAACATGGCTGGCATTTACAAAGGAGTACAGGCACTGATACTTCAAAAGAATCCATATGCTCTGTTTTCAAACTGTGCCGCTCACAGCCTTAATTTGTGTGGTGCCAATGCTGCTGAATGCTGCACAGAAGCAGTGACATTTTTTGGAATACTGCAGCGTTTGTACAATTTTTTTTCGAAATCTCCTACCAGGTGGAAAATTCTGGAAGAAGAAATTAATTGTTCTCTCCATAACCTGTCTGAAACACGGTGGTCAGCTAGGGTTGACGCAGTGAAACCACTAGCCCAAAATCTTCCTGGAGTCAAACGAGCTGTTTCCAGATGCACAGAGCTAAATCTGAGCGCTGACGCAAAATCAGAACTTAACGGAATTGAGAAATACCTCCAATCTTTCAATTGTACTTTAATGTGTTCCGTTCGGTACAAAATATTATTGCCAATCGATCACTTTAACAAAATACTGCAGAAAAGAGATGCAACCCTTGATGTAGAGATTTCTAACATTGAAAGCCTATTACAAGAGTTGAAGGATTTAAGAGAAAAATTTGACAAAATTTTGACGGAGACTAAACTTGTTACTCAAGCTATGTCTGCTATAGACAAAAACACAGAAACGACACTGAATGAACAAAGACGTAAAAAAAGGAAAATTTTCTTTGATGAAGAATGTGAAGAAGAAAAAACTGATGATGGAAACGAGGACGAAACCAAGCAAGAAAGAGATTTTAGAATTAATGTTTTTTATACAATTATTGACGCAGTGATAGCTGGATTGACCCATAGATTTAAAACCGCAAGAGAGCTAAATGATATTTTTAAAATATTGTGGCAATACCTCTCATCTACAGAAGAGACAATAGTTGAGGATTCCAACCGACTTTCAGTTACTTTTCCAGAAGATATATCAAAGGATATTAAAGAAGAAATAATCCATCTGAAAACAATCCATCGAACAAATTTAGGAAGCACGGCACTGAAACCATTTGACCTTCTAAACAAATTAAAGGAAATGAAGCTTGATTGTCTTTTCCCCAATGTTTGTGTGGCGTTAAGAATTTTTTTGACATTACCTGTGACAGTTGCTGGGGCTGAAAGAGTTTTCAGTAGTTTGAAACGGATCAAAAACTTTAATCGTTCTACAATGGGACAAGAAAGACTGTGTGGCCTTACAACACTTGCTATGGAAAGTGATCTAGCACGGCAAATTGACTTTAGTGAAATTATTGTAGAGTTTGCAAACAAGAAAGCGAGAAAAATAAACTTTTAGGAAAATGAAAGTTACGCAAACTGCTAACTCATTTTAGTAGGCAATTTAGTAGGTAACTCATAAAGTTATGCAATTCTCCTTACTGTACTTTATGTAGAGAATGAGTAATAATTGTTTATCCATATACAGATTATTGAACGTGTAACCTTTTTCACCTAAAATTGCTTAATGTATGCATTAAAGGGAATATATGTAATTGTTTACTCGAGACCAACTATTAATAAACTAGTAACTAGTTTTAATTTTTAAATTGTGCCTTAATCATGCCTTGAACCTTTGTATTCAGATATTTATTTTTTTTACCATCAAATTATAACCTAGTAACTCTTAGTGGGTTTCTTCGACTAAGCTTGGCATTGGCTTGGGCTTGAACTACCGGGCGTCCGGTAACCCACAGTGAACGTGTTAACAGCAATAAACAGTATTTAAGTATGAAAATATAGATATCTCTAACTAGCTTCTTATTTAAAAAGCTAGAGATCTTTAAATAACAGATCTCTTTCGAAATAAAAGAAAAGTCCTTTATGGCCTTAAAAATGTATTTAAACTCTGAGATTGTGTGATAAGTGCTATTAATAAGTTTAAGACCATCAACCGCCGCGCCGGCGCCGTTGCGTTTGGGGGATGGGGGAGTGGAGTGGGCCCGCGGCAACGATTGCCCAGGGGCCCGAGATTTCTCTCTGCGGGCCTGAATATTGGATTATTTTATTCATTAAATAAGATAAAACAAAACAAAATCCATGGCTCAAACAGCTCTTTCTGTAGGCTACTTTACAATGTTACAAAGTGAAAGTACCAATCATAATTGTGTTCAGGAAAGACATGAGAGACTGCTACAATGACTTACAACAAATCAATGAAGAGCTGGTCCACACTTACGCTGTCAGGGTTGCCAACCATGAACTGCTACTGGAGACGCTGCGTAGCATCAACGTCATCATTCAACAGGCTGCCAGGCTTAGAGGTGACATTTGACAAAAATAATAGTATGTTTACGTAAATGTCTACACGTAAATGTAATTAAGATCTCAGAACCAAGCTTTCTCTCATAAAGTGTTTTTAACTTTTTTTAGATTAGTTTTAAGCTATTTTGGTGTTTTTTAACTAGTGAATCTTTACAGTTGGAAAGCACAAGAACGATGTAATCACCCACTGCAGATCAGCAATGTCCAACAACAACATCAGCGCATTGATAAAAGTGATCAAGACCGGAGAACCTTGAGTCAGGAGTCGGAGGAAAAGACTTTATTTTAGAAATATAATGTTGTTTAACTCGGAGATGTGCTTATTATCCAAGAATATATCGCTTTGGTAAAATAAACTTGCTCTTGTTTCCATGATTAGGAACTCTGATCAATTCAATTCAATTTATTCAAAAACTGTACATTTGTCTCTTGTTCATTGTAGCTGAAACCTTATTTGTTTTATAAGATTGGTCGCTCTTTTTGTTTTTTTACTGTAGTTCGGACAGAAAGCTCGGGCCTCTAAGGGGAGTTTTGTGTGGACTCTTCTGTCAAGTGATCTAAGTTTATTATTTACTGTGGTTCCTGTTTATAATAATTTTAGCGAACTTCCTTATAAGGAAGTAGCTATTAATTAGGTGGCAGGGGAGGACCTAGGACCGGGACCGATTTACTTTTTCATTTTTATGCCCCCAGAGGCACACACTGTGAAAAACACTGTTTGTTCAAATTGTCATGAGTATATGTGTCCGTAAACATGATAACTTTAGTAATTTTGGTCCGATTTTCATGAAATTGGGGTTGAAGGTGTAGGTAAAGGATAAACTAAAACTTGAATGAGTCCGCAAACCAGCATGATCGGACTACCTATTGGATCAGGGGTTATGGGGGGTTCTATGGGATAAAAATTGGTTTTTCCCATTTTGACCCTCAAAAAATAAAATTTTCCCAACTTCTCTTTAAACCATTTTGAAGAGCTTGAAAAAATAAATAATTTAGCATATTGAAATGTTTTATAATGTTAGTATGAAGTATGATGTTGATTTAATTTGGCCAGTTTATTTATTTCACGTTATTAGGGTGGCGCAGAGTAATGGAAAATTTTGAAATAACCATCATAAACCAAAAAAATTGCACAAAAAAATCTTTTTCACCACACTATGATGTTATTAGCTGTTTTACATACGTTAATTAGAGGCTGACAGTTACGTTTTGCTGGCCATGCCAGCTGTCATCGTCATTTGGGGACCGATCAGGTTTTTACATCCCTAGGGCCGCAAAATCAGCTGCCCGCTTGCATATTAAATACACAATCAGTATCCATAGCATTGCAATAGAATTGTTTTATTTTCACCATTGCCTGGCAACTGTTTATTATTATTTTTGCTGATTCCTGGAATTACTTCTTCACATAACCTTAAAGTTGCTTTGACTATCAGTGTGCATTAATTATTATTGTGAATAGTGGTAGTGTGCAGCTCTCGGTCGTTTTAAGTTCTCAACTTCGTCTCGAACTTAAAAACTATCTCAAGCCGGCAAAACCTCATTTTGGGCTCTAGGTACAAAATACACTAAAATAATGGTGAAAATATGTTGGTAAAGTGTGGAAAATACATAAGAAATGTTGGAAATAGGATTAATGTTAAAAACCACATCAGTTAAGTGCTGTCTTTTGGGCCTATTTGTTCAATTGATTTTGAAGACTTAGCATTGTGCAACGCAATGTGTCCTCTGGGATGTTGGCAACGTGAATTGTCTGGAATAATCTAAATCTTTATAAACAATCCTTCAATTATGCTGTTAGTTATAATAAAAATATGTGTTTCAATTGAACTAAAGTGTTTAATTTACAATGATATTAAAGTTATTGTCACAACCAAACACAGTATAATCCATAAGGCTGGATTGATCGTGAAAATACCCGCGATGGTCATGAAACTTTGGTCGTGACATTACGTTTTGTTTGGCTCTGTTCTGGCGGTAGCCTTCCCTAATAGTTGTGACGTCAAATCGAGGGACAGACCTATTTAGTCATGGTAGTCAGTTTACAATGAAAACAAAATTATCATATGCTCCTTTTTCGTAAGTTTAATAACTATTGATGTAATAAAAATATGACATTATATATTTAGGCATGAATAATTTTTCTAAAAACAACATGAAAGTAGCAAAATGTACCCTAGGGACACGTGACGGTCGTGAGTTTCAAGACTTTAAAAATACGAAAAAAATACCTAGAACCTATTTAAAGCCAAATAATTGTGTGTGACATATTGCTCCCATCCCAAAAAATATTAAAACCCATAATGATAAACTACATATTCAGTATCTACGAAGTAAAAGGCCAGGGACAAAAACGTGCGTTTTAAAATTTTCATTCCTCTACAAAATGGTTTGGAAAGAAATTGCTAAATTTTATGTTTTTTGGGTCAAAAATGGGAAAACCTATTTTTACCCCATAGGCCATATACAGGGTGACAAAATAGTCTGGAAATGGCTTGATATCTTTTTAACTAAATTCGTTAGAAAATTCAAACCTTTCACATCAACTTATATGTATGAAAACTACTTTTTGCAAGCATTACCATTTTTGTACCCTCACCAGAGGACGGCCCATGAGGAATAGGTACATAATCTTTAATGTAAGCGTAGGTTGATTAGCACATCATTTTAAAGGTCTGGTCAAGTGGAGTTCATTGCCGGAAACTGCGTCAAAAAAGGTTCATCCGTTACAAAATGGTGGCATTTCAAAGTTCTTGAGGAATATACCTGCACAGGCCTTAATAATGGTAAATACGCCATAGTCAAAATTAGCCGGGAAATCTAAAACCCTGTTAAGTTTGTTTTGAAGATTGAATAAACTTAGTCTATGAGCTAGTTGACTTTAAAATACAATTTCAACTCTCAAGATAATGTTTAATACGAGTATACCAATACTAAGGCCTGTAAAGGTATATTCCACAAGAACTTTGAACAGCCGCCATTTTGTAACGGATGAACCTTTCGAGACGCGGTTTCCGGCAATGAACTCCACTTGACCAGATCTTTAAAATGATGTGCATATAAACCTATGCTTACATTAAAGATTATGTACCTACTCCTCATGGGTCGTCCCCTGGTAGAGGTAAAAACATGAAAATGCTTGGAAAAAGTAGTTTTTATACATGTAAGTTGATGTGAAAGGGTTGACTTTTCTAACGGATTTAGTTAAAAAGATATTAAACCGTTTCCAGACTGTTTTGTCGCCCTGTATACATGAATATATATATATATGAATTTGATGGTGTTTTTGGCCTCTAGGGAAATCAAAACGAAGAAAAAAATCGGTCCTGTGTCCAGGTCTTACAATGAGTAGGCCTACTATGGTAATAGCTTATTCCCTATGGGAAATTCGCTAAAAACAAATTAAGTTATTTGAACCCAGCATAAGAGGCTTGTCTGCCTGCTAGGTCCTAAAAATCTTATACTGTATCTATAGTTTAGTCAATTAAGTCGACCAGTTTAAAGAACCTTTTTCAATTTACTGGTACCTCTTTTTGTAAATGGTAGCCTATTTAGGTAGCCTATAATATTTATTGTTTTTTTTAATTTCTAGTATAAAGTAGTTTTGTATTTTTATTGTACCAGTAGTGCACCGGTAGCCCTCTGAGGATGCCCCACATGTGGCCAAAAGCGCATTAGTGACCTGGACATAAAAAACACAAGGCAACCAACAAAGAAGGGTTTTTAAGTTATAACTCAATCTTATAAATAGGTCATATTCTTATTTATAAAACAGGCCTACTGTGTGAATGAAAACTAGATAGCTGTGATGAAATTCAGGGAAGGATGTTGTAGAGCTGAGTTAAGTTATATGGCAAAACTAATGTAGGTAGGTACCTCAACCATTTAGGCTCTACGCAATAGCGGGCCATGCACATGTTCAGGGCATGGGCCAAGTGCGTGCCTAAGTTAACTTAAAAATTACTGAGTTAATAAGCAAGTTAAGGCTTCTTAAACTCGGCCACGAAGTTCCGGATAACTTATGTAACTTACTAAGCAGCTTAGTTGTCATATAAAACACGCATAACTTCAAAAAATTTTTATTACAATTGCCATTAAAACAAAACAAAAACAACTTCTAAAACTTAGCGGTTAGTTCGCCTAACTTATTAGCCCAACACTGTTCCTTTCCTAGAAGCTGTAGGACTGAGAAGTCTAAATTTCATAAAACATTAAAGTAACTTAGTTTGAACTTGAACTAACTTACAATGTTGAAATACACAGAATTTGCTTTAAAGGTCAAGATTTATTTAGAGAAGTTTAATCATCTTGAACTTCATTCATAAACTGGAGGACTATATTGCTGATTGGATTGATTGTCAAAAAGTACCATAGCACCCTCTATGATTGACAACAATATTCCTCCCGCGATGGCATTTCCAACCATAATAGGAACTCCACTTCTTACTGATAGTAAACCTCCGGCCACCGCACCACTGATTATGGAATTCCAAGAATCTTCCTTTTTTCTGGATGCCATTAGGGCACAGGTCGTAGATGAGAAAATTACTGAAAACGAAGAGAAACGTCCGCCGGTCTTGGGAGCATTTTCAACAGCAGCAACAAAACCTCCTTTGATGCGATTTCTGAATCCGCTTGGAGCATTTCTGATCCCTTTGAAAGTGTGGAACATTGAACCACCGATAATTCCCATAGAAAATGCCGTACCGCAATCTTCAACAATGCAAAATGGACAAGGATTTCGACCACCATTATACTCGTGCATTTTATTATTGTTACACTTTAGGTTAGTATAAACTTTGGTTTTGTCACTGTATCTTCCTTAACCACGCGTGGTTTTGATTTGAATAATACGGCAATGGCATGGCATTGTAAACAATACAGCTGGTTACATCATCACCACAGTTGTTGTCTATTTTTAATTTAAACATAAAAAACATGCCTTTTATGACTGCCATGCAGCTATATTTCTTAATTTTTATTTTAATATATAATATAGTTTTCGGGTAATATTATAGCCAAGTTATAGCTTAAAATATGTAAAACGCAACGCTTATAATAATTTTTGATTTTGAATACATTTAACTTTGGAATCGAATTAACTTTATAGAAATAAAGACCATAACATTATCGCATTTCCACGGATAATTTCCAAAATCAAAATCTTAACTAACCTCTTTCTAAACCACAACCATCCACAACCATAGATAAAACATTAGGTTAGTCTATGCCACAACCCTACTAATACCGGTGGGGTACACGGGAGGGACTATGCTAACATATCTTATAGTGTCAGCGTTCGCTGCTAGAACCGCTAAGTTGAAACAATTTAAATATATGTTACTAGCTGTAACCCGCGGGCTTTGCCCCGTTTAACTTCTTAATTTTCAAGATTATCTCGTTCGCATGGCTCAATCACGTCCTGGTTGACGACCTTCATATGAAGTAATATCATCCTTGTACTCACCTGATGATGACCTCCTAGCAGGTTGAAACTAGTTGTGAAGACAACAATTGGATTGCAAGAATAAGGTATTTAAACCACTATCATAGTCCTGGTTGAAGTTTGTTCGCTACGCTCACTCACCTTTAGGTTGGAGCTCGTTCGCTACACTCACTCACCTTTAGGTTGGAGCTCGTTCGCTGCGCTCACTTGCCTTCAGGTTAGCTCGTTCGCTACGCTAACTCGCCTCCAGGTTGAAGTTCGTTCGCTACGCTCACTCACCTTTTGGTTGCAAATTAGCTGTTGTCATAAATGTAAAAGAAATAATAGTGTTGCACCTTGTTGGTAATCCTTGTAAAACTTTAATGCTATTGAACATCATAGAACAGAACCAACTTGTTTAATTGAAACATCTGTTAAGATTCAATAATTCCATTTCTCATAAGGTTAACATGGGAAACTCCAGAGCCACTGGGGCGGAGCCCGAAAGGATTTTTGAAATAAGAATATGCCTATATGTTAATCGGGAATGTGAGCTATCATCATGCCAAATTTCAGCCCAATCCGACCAGTATTTTTCGCGTTCACTTGTCACAAACATACATCCATACATCTATCCATACATCCAAACTTTCTCATTTATAATATTACTAGCTGTAACCCGCGGGCTTTGCCCCGTTTAACTTCTTAATTTTCAAGATTATCTCGTTCGCATGGCTCAATCACGTCCTGGTTGAAGTTTGTTCGCTACGCTCACTCACCTTTAGGTTGGAGCTCTTTCGCTACGCTCACTCACCTTTAGGTTGGAGCTCGTTCGCTACGCTCACTCACCTTTAGGTTGGAGCTCGTTCGCTGCGCTCACTTGCCTTCAGGTTAGCTCGTTCGCTACGCTAACTCGCCTCCAGGTTGAAGTTCGTTCGCTACGCTCACTCACCTTTTGGTTGCAAATTAGCTGTTGTCATAAATGTAAAAGAAATAATAGTGCTGCACCCTGTTGGTAATTTTTGTAACTTTAATGCTATTGAACATCACAGAACAGAACCAACTTGTTTAATTGAAACAGCTGTTAAGATTCAATAATTTCGTTTCTCATAAGGTTAACATGGGAAACTCCAGAGCCACTGGGGCGGAGCCCGAAAGGATTTTTGAAATAAGAATATGCCTATATGTTAATCGGGAATGTGAGCTATCATCATGCCAAATTTCAGCCCAATCCGACCAGTATTTTTCGCGTTCACTTGTCACAAACATACATCCATACATCCATACATCCATCCATCCAAACTTTCTCATTTATAATATTAATAGGATAATAGGATAGTAGGATAATTTTTAGTTATAAAATTAACATTTGAGTTATAAAATAATTTTTTTATTATAAAATTTATTTTTAATTATAAAATTAATTTGTCATAACCTAACCTAACCAACCAAACTTCCTGATAATATAAAAAATAAAAATAAAATGAATGTTTACTTATAATTTTTAATTATAAAATAATTTTAAAATTTAGTATTATGAAATTATACTGGGGTACACCAAGGCCACACTAAAAAAAAATCAGGCCGTAATGCTCGTCAAACAAAACAACCGAATGAGTAGTATTGATTATTCGGTTGTTTAATTCGATATATCGTTTGGTTAGTTAGGTTAGGTTACCTTACCTAACTAACCAAATGATACATCGAATAATCGATATATCTATCGATATTTTCATTCGTTTGTTTGTGCCAACAGATATGGAAGTGTAACCTTATACTGCCATAACCTAACCTAACCAACCAAACTTGCTGATAATGTAAAAAAAGATGATAAAAATCGAATAAAGTTTTGCTATTTAAAAAAAGTTCTGTTCATAAATAAAATTATAAATGCATCAAATTCTAACAAAAGATGTACAGTTGTTAAGAACTAATCGCATTCAAAGCAAAATCTTTGACAAAAAGCTAGTGTCCCCGGCTGGTTTCGAACTGGAGACCTCCTGAACACCAACCCGATACGCTATTAACTATGTCACGAACGCCGCTGGAATTACTTCATCTCGTTACGGTTATCGTGTTGCCTCAAGAGAAGACATTAGCCACTAGAGATGTATGACGTCACCACATCTTTAGCCATAGTCAGTCCCTCCATGGCCCCACTATAGGTCGGCCGCTTAGAAAGCGTCCTCCTCGTCGTAGCATTGGTGCAAGAGAGAGATACCGAGCTGTGGGAGTGAGACAGACTATGGCTCTTCCCCCACTCCACTGCCTGTAGGACGCATTTCTTCGAATTGCAGCTATTAACAGCAATTAAATTATACAGCTGATCAAAATGTAAGCAATCACGTTCTTCATAACTTGAAAAAATAGGTCCTGCAAGAAATATTTTATGCCTATAGCCTAAATTGCATCAATATTTGAGCATCATGAAATGTTATTATATCATTGTGTAAAGCTATGGTTCCACAGGATGCGGAATCTCCGCAGTGCGGTGCGATTTTTTTCCGCTGCGGAATACAACGACACTGGTTTAATGGAGTTCCACTGCCGTGCGTTTCCGCATCCCGAATTTTCGGTTCCGCATGGCGGACAAATCATACTGGTCTGAGAGCAGTGGCAGTGGCAGTGCGGATTCCGCCAGCGGAGAAGAGCCATCAATTAATTATTGTGACCGATCAATTTAGTTTCCTAATATTATTTCAATAACCTTATTCTTTTTGGGGCTTGTATTTTTTATTCGTGTATCAATAAAACTACAATTTAAGTTCAAATTGTTATTTTATTATGTTTACTATCACCATCCTTATAAAAATTAATAAGGTGATTTGTAAGAACTATGTCTAACATCAGTGTACAATAAAAGTAACCAAAATTAAAAATAGTTAAGTCTGAATATTACCTCTAATATTATTTTATGGTATTATATTTGACGTAAACTCTTACCTTAGCAATCCTTATTATGGTTGTCCGATATTAATTTCGAACCCGTAGGTCCATCTTCAGTCGGAAGTTTAGGTAGACCAAATGCTTATTATAAGATCCACCTGATGGGCTTCGTAGAAATGTTGACATTTAACACGAACACGATACACATTACAGTTGACATAAATAATATATTGAGTTCTGCCGGCAGCGTGTGTTCCTTGACTGAAGTGAGGTTATCCCACTGTTTATAAAACCATGGTTTTTATCCCTAAACTCTGTATATTATTTATGTCAACTGTAATGTGTATCGTGTTCGTGTTAAATGTCAACATTTCTACGAAGCCCATCGGGTGGATCTTATAATAAGCATTTGGTCTACCTAAACTTCCGACTGAAGATGGACCTACGGGTTCGAAATTAATATCGGACAACCATAATAAGGATTGATAAGGCAAGAGTTTACGTTATCTATTTGATTATATAAGCAATCCAGAGGCTGAAATGATTGATTATATTTGAGTTCAATACTCGTCGCTAGTTTGGACAGGACATAACTGAATTTCCGCAACGTTATTTCCGCAGCCAGTGGAACCACCCCTCCAGATTTGCGCTGCGTAATTTTCCGCAGCGGAAAATTGCGCACCGCACGGCGGAAGTTCCGCAGTCTGTGGAACCGTAGCTTAAGCAGTTCCATTGGTAACACAGGATTCCAGCTCCCACGACACCGGGGCGGCGCCGTGTCAGTGTCGTGTCATGCAGTGTGAAAGCGGCCATTCGCGGAGAAGGGGAAGATACCCTCCCTCGCCGTTACCTCCCCTACATGCGCTAAAAATTTCGCGCAGGTCGTTTTCTAAGCGGCCGACCTATAGAAGAGACAGGGGCCTTGCCACGATTACTAGAAAAATACCGGTATGGATCACAAACATAAACAAATGACGTTGTTGGTCCGAATCCTATACTAATATCATTGAACATATGTTTTGGTAGATCCATTTAAGCAATGTTAAATAATGTTTATTTTCGGGCCAAAAACATCATTTGTTTATGTTTATGATCCATACCGAAATGGCAGACGCAAACGCCAGTAAGGTTTTGGCACTCCAGCATTTGAGGGTTGGATGGGTTAATTGCAGGTTGAGACGGAGGGTGGAAGTAACGAGGTGTTTTAAATGCCTTGATTTCGGCCATTCCTCCCGAAACTGCGAAGGGCCCGACCGAGGCAAGAACTGCCTTCGATGCGGGGAGGTGGGTCACACTCGTAGGGACTGTAAAGTTGAGACCTGTTTCCTCTGTAAGGAGAAAGGCCTCAATGATAAAAACGCTAAACATATAGCTGGGTCTGGGCAGTGCAGTGCATTTAAAGGCGCACTACAACAAGCGAAAGCCCAACCACGAAGATAAGGATCCTCCAGTGCAATGTAGATCGATCCAGGACGGCTGACGCGCTTCTCAGTCAGCTTGCCCTCGAACACGGTGTTGACGCGCTCTTGGTCAGCGAACAGTACCAGTACCGGGACAGGGACCCATCTCTTTGGTTTCCCGATACACTTGGTACTGCTGCGTTCTGGGTTCGTAATACAGCTAAAGTGCAGGTAAGGAGTCACGCGAAGGGCCGAGGATTCGTTTGGGTCCGGTGCGGGGATGTCACTTACTTTAGTGTATACCTCACCCCCAACGAGGCTATCCGTGACTTTCGTGGAAAGATAGACCGCCTGGAAGAGAGCGTGCGCGATACCGCCGGGCACGTTGTCGTGGCGGGGGATTTCAATGCTAGGGCTGTCGAGTGGGGAATGACTCTCACTAATTCCCGGGGGAAGTACATCCTGGACTTTGCTGCCAGGGCTGGACTTGTTGTCATAAACGAGGGCAACACGCCAACTTTCCAGCGTCCCGGAATGAGGGGAACGATCCCAGACATCACGCTTGCATCTGAGTCCCTCTTGCCGAGGATACGAGCCTGGAGAGTCCTAGAGGATTATACGGCCAGTGACCACCAGTACATCATTTTTGATGTCATGGATAGTCATCAGAGACAAGCTACCGTGTCTCGGCAGGTGCCCGTTCGGTGGAACACCAAAAAGCTGGACGTGGCCAAATTCACCGAAGTCATACTACGGGGAGAGCCAGTGGTACCTGCTGCATCCGGCGTGGCTCACGCAGAGACATCAGTTACATCATTGATGAGGCTGATAGTCTCGGCCTGCGAAGAGTCAATGCCTCGCAGGATATCCCGGTGCGATAAGCGACCTGTGTACTGGTGGACAACCGAGATCGCAGAACTACGACGGGCAGCATTGAGAGCCAGACGTCTTGCTACCAGGGCTAGAGAACCTGAAGATAGACGTCTTAAGTCTGACGCTTACAAGGTGGCAAGGAAGTCTCTTCGCCGGGCCATTAACCGGAGCAAACGCAGTTGCTGGGAGAAATTAAGGGACGATGTCGATTCCGATCCGTGGGGCCTTGGTTACAAGATAGTAACCAAGAAGCTTGGCACCCGCTCTCCACCTTCCGTTATGGACGGGGCCTCTATGGAGAGGATCGTAAAGTCCCTTTTCCCGACTCACACACTGCGTCCATTGCGGGAGTTCGGAAGGGTGGACGACGTACCGCTTTTCAGTCTCGAGGAGTTGGAGGCGGCCGTTCTGTCCCTGAAGAACAACAAGGCTCCTGGACCGGATGGGGTACCTGGTGAGGCCCTGAAGAAAGTCTTTTCAATAAACCCACAAATCCTTTTGAGCACGTACAATGCCTGTCTGGCCGAGGGGAAGTTTCCCTTCTGCTGGAAAACAGCTAGGCTTGTGCTCGTGGGGAAGGGAAAAGGAAACCCAGACCTACCCTCCTCTTACAGACCTCTCTGTATGTTGGACACTGCTGGGAAAGTCTTGGAAAAGTTGATCCGTTCCCGACTGAATTCAGCCGTGGTTGCTGCAGGGAATCTATCCCCTCGTCAGTACGGTTTCAGGAAGGGACGGTCAACGGTTGACGCTATTGAGGAGGTAAAGCGAGCCGTAATGAGAGCTGAGGAGTTTAACAACTATTCTCGTCGGGTTGTGCTGCTTGTAACACTTGATGTGCGAAACGCATTTAATTCCGCGAGGTGGTGCGATATGCTCGACGCACTGGAGAACACTTTCCACGTCCCGGCATACCTCATGCGCATGATAGAGGACTACCTCCGGTACCGCCTCATCATTTACGACACTACAGAAGGCTCCAGGACGATGGATGTAACTTCTGGTGCTGCTCAAGGATCCATACTGGGCCCGGACCTCTGGAACGTCGCCTACGACAGCCTCTTGAGATCCGAGATGCCTGAGGAAACCGTCCTAGTTGGGTATGCAGATGACGTTGCGGCTTTAATAGCTGCACGTAGCATTGAGCTTGCCCAGCTGAAACTAAATCGAGTCATGCGAACCATTAACGCATGGATGGCAGAACATGGTCTCTCGCTCGCTCTGAGCAAAACTGAGATTGTCATTCTGACTAAAAAGAGGATTGACACCATCGTGCCTTTGATGGTGGGGAACGTTGAAGTCCAAACCACTCGTGCCGCAAAGTACCTTGGGGTCATGGTGGACAGCAAGCTCAGCTGGCGAGACCAGATCACCCGTACGGCGGACAAGGCCGCTAAAATGGTTTCTTCCCTTAGTCGGTTAATGGCCAATGTCGGAGGTCCACGGTCCAGCCGCAGAAGGCTGTTGATGTCTGCGGTCCAGTCAGTGCTCCTGTACGGTGCGGAGGTCTGGGCAGACGCTCTCAATAAGGAGGTATATAGGATGCGGCTCGCCCGAGTGCAGCGTCAGGCAGCACTAAGGGTAGCATCTGCCTATCGAACAGTGTCCGAACCCGCCGTCCTGGTGGTTGCTGGAGTCATCCCCGTCAAACTTTTGGCGGCGGAGAGGAAGGCAATTTATCAGCGCCGTGGGGAGGACCAGGCAAGTATTGAGGAACGCACCCGGACCTTCCAGCTGTGGCAGGAGAGCTGGGAACAGGAGACAAGGGGGCTCTGGACCAGGCGACTGATACAACAGGTCCAACCTTGGGTTAATCGGCGGTGCGGAGAGGTGAACTTCTACCTCACCCAATTTCTGACGGGTCACGGCTTTTTCCGGTCGTACTTGTTCAGGATGGGCAAAGCCGTGTCACCCGATTGCATATACTGCCCAGGCATTCCCGATGACGTGGAACACACTTTCTTCCACTGCCAGCATTGGGAAAGGCCCCGCCTAGAGGCTCAACAGTTCGTAGGACTGCTGTCGGTGGACACGGTCATACCGATGATGATGGAGGGTGAGGACAATTGGACCTGTGTGTCACTTTACATCCAGGGTGTTCTCCGCGCCAAGAAGCTTGACCTCGACCGGGATGCGGTGTAGGTCAAAAAATAAATAATGCCAGAAACGGTGCGAGCCCTGTGGGCTTAGGTCACATGTTGGCCTGACTTGAAGTAATGTGACAAACAATTCCAGGTCTGTGTCCAACAGAGTAGAGGGGGTTTTTTAGTGAGTAGTCTGTGATAAACTCAGGAGTCTCACACTACAGGCTGGCTACCTGTGTGCGTAAAAGCATTTTCCCTCCTCACCCTAAAAAAAAAAAAAAAAAAAAAAAATACCGGTATTTTTCTAGTAATCGTGGGCCTTGCCTTGACTCGGTCCACCGTTTATTGTTCAATCCAATCCAAAATAGTTCGTACTGTACTTCTCCACATCGTGCCCTTTAGAAAATGCTGGGAACTGGAACTAGAATCTAGAATAAAAATATTGAAGTTTGAAGTTAAGTTGAAGAAAGCAAAAAAGACAAAAAGTAAAGTGAAAAGTGACTCATCTAACTCAAAGTGATTGATTGTTAAACGATATTGATAGTGATTTTGATAATGTGATTGTTGAGTAGGCAAAGAGAACGAATTTTCATTGAATCGCTCATTATTTGTGTGATATAAGTAACATTACGTGTACCTTTTGTTGACGAAGGAATTATTAACTACAATAACCCATAATTACGATTCGGGTAACCCCCAAGCTTGTGTCATTTTCTTTCTTGGATTGGCCAGTGTTTTCTTTCTATTTCTTGTTAGTACCTGTAATGGTGTTAGCGTTGTGCAATTTGGACTAGGCTTATTCAGCATAAGTGTAGATAATTTTTAGGCCCCTTAAATTTCAGCGTAATAAGTTAGCCTACTCCAACATGACTGCAGATAGTAGTGGTGTTGAATGGGCATCCATTGTGAAACCTATTCTTGCTGCATCTTATGGATCATTCAATAAAAATGATGTCACCGAGCTTGTTAAAGCAATTGTTAAAAGGTAGGTAAGGCATGGGTTAAGTAAGTTAATAACTTAGCCAGTGTATTTTTCCTATCAGATCAGGAGGCCAAAACCTAAACATTTTGACCTCAAAACTTAACCTTATTTAGCCTAGAGACCTAGGCGGTTATTGTTTTCGCAGAGGATACGCGTCTGGTAACCGGACGTGGATTAACTTAAACTTAGGCGTCCGGTAGTTACTGTCATAACCTAACCTAACCAGCCAAACTTGCTGATAATTAAATATAACAAGTAAGTTAGGCTACCTCCGCCGCAGGAAACCTGCAGACTAAGCGAATTTCAACTTGTCTGATTAAATTTTTACTAAAATATTTCACAGAGGATACGCGTCCGGTAACCAGACGTGGATTAGGCGTCCGGTAGTGACGTCACCGGGTTGTGGGGTCCCGGAATGCCATTACCACAACGATACGATGTTCGGTCAGCGTTGTTCGTGGTGTAGTGGATAGAGTAATCGGCTGATATCCTAGAGGTCCCTGGTTCGAAACCCATCGGTTACTTTAACTTTTTGTCACAGAGGAAATTGTTTAGATGGGGGTGACCAAGCGTTCTATAGTAAGTTATATATCATTGGAAACTAGATTTTTACCTGAAAATAATGGTGCAAAAATTTTTCTGCTGCCACAAAAACTGAATTTACTACGATTTTTTAAAGTTTATTACTGTAATGCATCTTGTTGGCTGGTCTCTGTCGCCATAACTTTACTGTGAATTGACAAAGAGGACAAGGAGGTAGAGGCATTTATAAATTCAACTGAGCGTTGATTATGAACTACTTCAGTTCTTATTTAGACATGTGAGGTGGGTAGGTTGGGTGTTATGCGGACTCGTGACTGTATTAAGTGTTTTGAAGTTAGGTTAGATTAGGAAGGTAAAGTTTAGGTTATAATGAATCAAGCTGTTGATTTATATTATCTCCAGACTGTTTATGCACTTTGTTAAAAGTACTACTAACAGAATAAATAACAATTTCAAAAATGCGCAGCATTTTTGAAATTATTATTTAATGTGTTTGTAGTACTTTTTACAAAGTGCATAAACAGTCTGGAGATAATATAAATCAACAACTCGATTCATTATAACCTAAACTTTAACTTCCCTAATCTAACCTACCTTCAAAGGACTTAATACAGTCACGAGTCCACATAACATCCAACCTACCAACCTCACATGTCTTTTTCAACTTATAAACAAAATTTTAAACTGTACGAGAAGTTTGGTTAGGTTAGGTTAGGTTAGAATAGTGTCAATTTGTTGTTTATTCATTTTATTAAAACTGCCACTACACTAAATACAAAATACTTATGGGACAAAACAGTTAATGGTCAAAACCTAAGCTAAGCCAGCTTAGGCTACCTTTCTAAGTGTGGGTTGTGAGGGTAATATTTACATTAAAATGGCATATAATCAATTAATACAAATGTGAATTGTGCTATTAACTTCGATTATACAGTGTAAACATTGCAGTGCAGATTCAATGTTCCTAATATAAAACATTAAAATAAACTTCAAAAAATCGTAGTAAATTCAGTTTTTGTGGCAGCAGAAAAATTTTTGCACCATTATTTTCAGGTAAAAATCTAGTTTCTAATGATATATAACTTACTATAGAACGCTTGGTCACCCTCATCTAAATAATTACCGTCACAGATTTTGCTTTGAATGTAATTTCTTCTTAACTGTACATCTTTTGTTAGAATTTTTGGCATTTATAATTTTATGTTATGAAGAGAATTGAACCTTCATTTGATTTTCTAATTATCAGCAAGTTTGGTTGGTTAGGTTAGGTTATGACAGTAACTGCCGGACGCCTAATCCACGTCCGGTTACCGGACGCGTATCCTCTGCGAAAATATTTCCATAAATAAGACATAATTTATCCCCCCTATTTATTCCCTGTTTAAATAACATTAGATTTAATGAGTGCTTACGTTTGCTACAGGGAAGGAAAAAAGTGTTTTTGATCAAATTTCAATAGTGTAGGATGAAATAAATAAATTTGCCAAATTTTATCAATATATCCATAAACAAGTAAACTACAACAATTTTCATTTTCTCCATAAGAATAGGCCTAACATGGGAATTTTAAATTACACTATTTTTGAATTCTCTCCGTGACCGTTAGGCATACAACAATGCTTCAATATACTAAATTATTTCTTTTTTTAAGCTCTAAAATACCGTTTGAAAAGAAATTTTCAAAGTTTTTGTTTTTAGGGTCATAAATGGGAACACCCCATTTTTACCCCATAAATATAAGTAGTTAGGCCTACAGACTAACATTGCAAGAGACATCATTGAACATTTTTGACAACTATGACCACAGATATAACACAAGGTTAAAAAATAATTTTCAGTTTACCAATCCATTGTCTGCGTCTCATTGAAAAGACACCGACATAAGTTAGGCCTAGGCCTACATGGGAAAAAGTTGTTCAATAATTTACCAGTAGGCTAGGCTAGGTTTGAAAAAATATAGGTAGGCCTAAGTTAGCCAATTTTATTAAAAAAGGATTTGTCAACGATTTTAAATAGGTAGAAAAAAATACTACTACCATATTAATAAAAATTTATTGTAAAATACTTTTAAAATCAAAGTCAGCCTTTTATTTTTAACTTTAGAATGTGATTGACCTACCGTATGTATTTTATAATTTGACATACTGTATGTCGGAACCTGTTTTTAAAGTTACCGTATGCTAAGCTATGTATGCCTAGGCCTGCAAACAATCTTGTGACAATAAAGTTTGATTTGATTTGATTTGATCTGATTTTATTGGTGGAGTCGTATCAAAGCTGCACCATCTAACAAAAGGCTGACATTATTAAAATAGCAACAAAATCAGCGTTTTAACAGATACATGAGACTTGTGCACCAAGTTCTATCCAATGGTTGCCTGGACATTAACACTGTTAGAGTCAAGCTCTCTTCGATAATCAGAGTTTGATGTTGTGCGGTGTGTAGATTATTGTAGCCCTTTTTTTTTGATTTTGCTCTAATTTTCTTTATATATATATTTAGTGCCTAGGATTGAGTTAGGTAGCCTAATTACATTTCAGTTTAATACAATACGCTAGTCTAAAACTGAGTAAGCGATGTTCCATCATGACAAATCTTCAGATAGGTCTACAGTAGAATCCCTCTTATCCGGACTCCTCGGGACGTTAAAACGGACTGTTTACTGTCATATTCGACTTATTTAGGAGAGCATTGTATTAAGACACGTGATAGCTGGTCTAAAATCTTTCTCACAAGAACAGACGTTTCAGTACTGCCCACTTCCTGCCGATCTAGTCCAGTTAAAAAAATGTGCTGATAAAAATTGTCCGGTTAAAGAGATGTCATTTCCACCGAGTGTAGTCCGGTTAAAAGGTGTCCGGATAAGAGGGAGTCTACTGTATTCATTATCAGTGATAACGTCAAACTTCAATCTCAATTCAGCGACTATATTATAACACAACATTGATAATGGTTTGAGTGTTATCAATATCTGTGATATTTTACAAATCTTTTGAAATGGGATTTACTCTAATCCCATAACAAATTCATGTAATTGTTCAATAGCCTTTATGTAAGTGTAGGCCTATGTATGCACTGGTGTTTTAAAAATTAAAGCATGAAAACAATTTTTCAGTGAACCCGATTTGTTAAACCACGAAGAACAATATGAAACATTCTACACATCATTTGCTGCCTTGGCTGCGGATTACATAAGTTCCAGCATTAGCTCAGGTAAAAATCAATAGGATACCTGTACTATAATTAATTCATATAGGCCTACTGTTTTATTTTGTACGAAAAAATAACATGTCATGTTGCCTTTTAGTCCAAGTAGCGTTTTAGTAGATACTTTAGTGTTGTAGGCTATCATTTGACAATGATTTGTCTATTGATTTTACTTTTGTTTTTCAATTTCCCATTTGTAGGCTATGTAGGTATTTTATTCAAATATATAGTCAAAGATAGGCCAATTCAGGCCTATAAATTGTCTTTTGATTGTTGTTCAGATAAAACATGCATTATGATATCTGAGCTGTTTGGGCTACTAATTAACAGCTGTGTCTAAGAAATATGTCGGCCTTAGTCACTAAAAAATACTACAAGATCAAGCCACTCACCTTACACTCATTCTTCACTCATATTTGAGTTAAAAACACACATAGTGGCATCCCCGTCTTAAAAAATTTATAATAATTGAACTCCCCTTGTAGGCCTAGATTAGTCATATACATCTGTTACCTTTTCTTAAATTAATCCCAAAGCCAAATTACGTCCCAAAACCAAAAGTTATTATTTCTGAATTCGTGTTAATGTCTGTTGTAGTATGCAAGGGCCAGCTTGGTCTAGTGTGTTCGGCGGCCCGAGTGCTACTGCAGTATCTACTGGGCCGTCTGCAGTCCCATGTCAACTACGAGCCAGCTGCTCCCAACACTATCACAGCCAAACACCTGCTACTGCCCATCAAGGCACTGTGCACTGCCTCGGGCCAGTTGTGCCGCAACGAGCAGATAGTTCTGACCAACCTGATGAAGAACGCTAAACTTCCTCCTCATATCAAGACCTCACTGCCAGGTAAGGGGGCTAAAGTCAAAGTGAAACATGGTGATTTTCTTTGTAAACTTTAAAATTTAGGTCATAAGTTCCTGCTGTTCATTTCGAATGAGCAGTTTTTAACGATGATTCAAATGTCGCAATGAGTCGATGTATCAGGAAAATGAGATCCAGAATTTGATATTGCTGATTACGTGATCACCAAACTAGGTGCTTTAATTACCAAACACGGTAGCTTAAAAGCGGTCTTGTTACCATTCAAAGTCAACATGTTCAGTAGACTCCCAGTAATCCGGCAGATATAGGATTGTGATACTGCCGGATTACTGGAATATTATCAATAAAAATACTTGAATGAAGAAAACACGTCTGCGAAGGTCGCGTTATCGGAAACCGCTATTGCCGCAATCGCGTGTGACGATGATGACGTTTCCGTCACTGCTGGAGACGATGATGATAATGTCCATACGACCGTAGGAGATGATCAGAATTTCGCCGCAATCGCGGAGGGCAACAATAATGTCCACACGACCACAGGAGATGATCATGATTTGGCTGTGATCGTGCAAGACGTCGATGACGTTTCTGTGACTGCGGGAGTCTACGATTATGTCTATACGGCTGTGGAAGATAAGGGGAATTTTGATGGCGGAAGACGACAATGACGTTTCCATGATCGTGGGAGACAATCAGAATTTCGCTGTGATCGCGGAAGACAACACCCTGTCTAAAGACTCTGGATTACTGGAGTGCCGAAGTGACACACTGCCGAATTATATAGGGTCTACTGCACTCACCTTTTCCAATATTATACATTTTTTCCACGATGAGGGAAGTTTTCTTAAAACTACTACAACAGCCCAAATTAAACCACTGTTGTTTACTAACACAGGGCTGGTTTAAGGGGTAAGCAAAGTACGGGTTGTGTAGAGCGCCAAGCAAAAGGGGTCCCGCCTTAGCGCTCTCCAATATTTAACATTGAAGAAGGTAAATAGGAATTCAGAGGTTGGAAGTTGATTAAAATCGCCAAATTTTAGGAGTAGCGATGTGTTTTATCAGTAATTATCAAGAATACTGAATTTTACTGGCATAAGCTTAAATACCGGTTTTTGACTCTAGCCAAGATGGCTATTATGTGTCACTTGGCCAGTGGCATTCGTCTGCTCGGGTTCGATTCCCATCCTGTGTGGCAAATAATTGGTGACCTGTGAGTTTGTTGCTATATACTAAAACCACTGGGGCATAGTGAGGTGTTCATAATCCTTGGTTTAGACATACACCTCGGATCATCGGTTTGGGCGAATCTTTTAGCTAAGTGGTTGTTAGTGTATAGGCCTACTATGAACATGCAGGTCACCAATGGCTGTTTTGCTACTTTTTGTTAAAATAACCTTCCTCTCTATATCCCTTAGAGATTAAAAAAAAAAAAAAAAACAATATATTGTTGCATAGCACTGAAAGAGAAAGGGTTAACACATGCTGGTAATTAAGTAGGTACCTATCTATGTTTTTTCATATTTTGCAAATTCGTACGTTCTGTAATGTTTATACTTAATCATATTTTAAACTGTATCCTGAGATAATACTTACAACAATATAAGATTTTCAGGAAGGGGGGAGGGCTCCTTAATGTTGTTTGCTTACAACACTAGAAAATAATGTCTAGAACTGGCCTTGTACGAACAAATTGTTAAAGATTTGTCAACTAACTTGTATTATAAAAAAATAAGGATTTTTATCAGCCTGACTTGAATCATGAAATTTGACAAATGATGAATTAGTTATTTTTATTTTCTTTAGATTTTAACTCTTAACATATAGAAATTAGTTAGTTTTTTCAGAATTAGGTGTGTAATTTTATCAAACAATTGTCTCTTTTTAAATATTGTTTTGGAGCGCAATAAATGGTCCTCTCACGGTACTTTGATATTATACGGAGGCAACTTATTTTACATCGCGCTGCTATCATAAATATGTTTGTAGGACTTTCCTCGTTTCGTTATGAATCAAACAATACTAGATGAGTCGTACTTTCTATTTATGATAACCCAACCTGACATAACCGCCACAGCGCGCTGTATAAGGGCGGCCTCTGTTATAATACCAAAGTACCCCTCTCACTAAATTTGTCAACCTATGAATTAGTTACTTTCTTTAGATTTTTAACTCTAACATTTAAAAATTAGTTTGTTTTTTTAGAATTAGGTGTGTAATTTAATCAAACAATTGTCTCTTTTAATATTGTTTTGATTCAAAATAGATAGTCCTTTCACGGTACTTTAGTATTATACGGAGGCCACTTATTTTACATCGCGCTGCTATCATAAATATGTTTGTAGGACTTTCCTCGTTTCATTATGAATCGAACGATACCGGATGAGTCATACTTTCTATTTATGATAACCCAACCTAACATAACCGCCACAGCGCGCTGTATAAGGGCGGCCTCCGTTATAATACCAAAGTACCCCTCTCACTAAATTTGTCAACCTATTTCCTAACTAATAGAATAAACTTATTGATGTTTAATTTTGTTCAAGGAAAGGCTCTAGGCCAGGATTTTGAATTGTAGAAAAAGGAGGATAGCAGCTAGCTTACCTTGAAAGTGTAGTAAGGCCATAGAACATGTAGGAAAAACACTGTGCACACAATATTTCGTCTCCTGAAGGACTTTTTCAAGTGTAGAGAAAGAGTTTATAAATTGTTATACAATTTATAGTTATATAATTTAAAGTTATACAATTTATAAACTCTTTCTCTACACTTGAAAAAGTCTTTCAGGAGACGAAATATTGTGTGCACAGTGTTTTTCTACATGTTCTATGGCCTACCTACACTTTCAAGGTAAGCTAGCTGCTATCCTCCTTATTGATGTTTAAACATAACTTAATACATGAATTAATCCTCCAATGCTTCTTGCCTCGTTATCATAAGATAACAATAAAAATATAATTAAGTGAATCATTATTACTGATAGGCTTATATTGAACTTTAAACTGAAGATAAGCTAGTAGAAAATTCCAAAATACTGTAGAGTTGTCCTTATCTCAACAAACGCCTACATCACAAATTAGTTATATGAAGAAAACTGTTTTTGCACTATCAGGCCAGGGGAAAATATTTTAGTACCTGTACCTAAATTACTTAGCAAGAATATTAACATGTTTCCTGCTCTCCTGTATGCTCTCCTTGTGTCACTTGAGGCTTGTCGCACACTACGGCAGACCAGCTCAGGCAGATCAGGTCAGACCGTTCCGGCAAAATTCGGAAGCCATGTATTCAAATGTAGAGCCGCACACTACGTCAGGTCAGACCGCTCAGTTCAGTCCGGTCAGACCGTCTCCGGCACTTTTCGGTCAGCGAGCGATTTTTGCCGGAGCTGCCGGAGCGAGACGCCGGCCCGCGGCCAGTGAACCAGTGTTGTGCAATAGCTCGTGCGGTACACAGTTCTGTGATTAGTTGCTGTGATTAGTTCAAGCAGTAGTTCAAGATGAGTAGTTCAAGATGCGACATTAATACTGTGCACCCAAAATTTCCTCCTTTTTCTCCTGGTTTTTTGGGCCTTCTCGTCCTCTTCCGCAGCAAGTGCTAATGCTACTATAGCAGTTTCTTCATCACTACTACTAGAACCCATCGCACAATCGCATCGCACTGAACAAGAAGACACAAAGCATACATGCAGCCAATGCCGCTGTCTGTCGACTACTGACTGAGCGAGACTGAGGTTGGCACTCAAAAAACGCCTGAGCTGAGCGGACTGACCGGACGTAGTGTGTGGGAAAACTGCCGGACCTGAGCGGTCTGACCTGATCTGCCTGAGCTGGTCTGCCGTAGTGTGCGACAAGCCTGATAGTCATTGTGTTTACCCTACACGTTTTCTACCAGACATCACACACTGTATACAAGGCCTTATATCACTTGTTAGTTAATGTGTTAAGTAAAGAGGACATAAATAGATGACAGTAGACTATTTATTCAATCGTTTATGATTTGAGAAGAACCCATGTCCCTAATTAAATGTTTTGAAACAAAAAGATTTAATTTTCTTTTCTGTATTTTTTGTACAAATAAGCTTCTTGGCTACAACATTTTCTCAGAATATCTAACTGTACTCTATCCTTTTCCAATAAACTTCTTACTCTTCCAATAGATTAGATCTTGTCAACACGTTAGAGTTTAACCCTTGGTGTTTGTTCCTTGAGGCTTGTTAGAGTCTCCCAACATCTTGAATTGAATTAGAATGACTAGATGAGTCGTAATACTACCAGCAACCTGAAATGAAATGAATAATGTTAAAGTCAATTATTAATCTAACATCCACGAGTTTAGTTTCAATCTAGTTGGCTTTTTCAGTTACTAGGCTGAATTTTGCCTGAATTTGCTGAATATGCCACTTCTCAGTCAGGCGAGTGCATTTAATCTGTCAATTGATAACAAAAATAAATAAATGGTTTCTGACAATAGGTGCAAAATTCTTCGTCTAAAATAAAATTTTTATGGGATTTTACTGAAGTGTTTAACAATCACTTGTAGGTTTTGTGTGAAATCAATGAGGATTCGGCAAGAAATATTTTAACCATTTTTAACTACAGTAAAACTAGTCTATTTTCTTATTAACTAGGTCTTCAGTCATTTTATCTACTTTATTACTATCCAAATATTGTTTTAACAACTTATCTGGGTGAAACAGTGAACGAATTTTGATTGATACAGTAAAATTATGTGCCATGACATATTAAATGTCCAATTAAGATTAGAAATAAGATTTTTAGAAATAAGTGACAATTTTCAGTGTTGCTCTAGAGTGTGTTAATTGAATACTAAACCTACCTCAAACAGCAGTGTGAAGTCTATTGCAAACAGTCCACAAGCCATGATTTTCAATTTTTGGTGAAGCCGTTGCAGGGAAAAGTTTTTCAACTGAAAAAGTATATTTTTTTATTGAAGATTTGATGGTTTAAAACATATAAATTGTTGCTGCTTTCCTCTAAAATTATTTCAATTAAACATTGATTCTTTATTTTACTTTGAGCCATATATGATTTATTTTAGATAAACAAATGGTTTATCATAGAGTTAAAGCTAAGTTAATTCTCTTTCCTAACTGAAACATGATTAAAATTATTAACTTATTTATTAAATGACAAAATCCATGTTTGGATCCGCACTGAATATTGCATAATTAAAAAAATTGAACAAGGCTGGTCTGTAAATGTAAGATATGGTTCATTAAGTGTGAAAGTCCGAAACATCTTTCAATAAGCAAACTTAGGGCCTACATGGATTTTTACAATAAGTGACGATAAAGAGTTGAGAAAGAAAGCGATAACTGTAGTAGCAAAAATAATAAACCTAAACAATATGTTTTCTCTTTACACAATTAATCAATAGTAAGATAAGCCATAATATAACTAAATAATACGAAATCTATAATAATCTATTTGTACAACAAATTTCCAATACTTTGTCTACATATTGGCCAATATTATAGTTAAATAAATTCCAAATATGGGTATCTAATTTTTTAAAGCATGTGAGAAATCCTAATTGGAAGATTGTGTACAACCTTCTTCCTTAAAATTCCCTTTTATGGCTTGGTAGAAGTAATGAGTTGCGATTTTTATCTCCTAAATCTAAAACCTAAAGTTTGCAGAAAAATTGTCATGAAATATTTATTAGATAGATAGATATTACTACCTGGATGTAAACTTCACCAGCTTCTCCTCGATTAAGTAAATCATGGATTACAATCGCCATATGGTTGCACTAGAACATACGAAGAAAGTAAAAGGCCTATTTATTGTGGTACTCTGTCCAAACAATCTCCACAAAAATAATATCAGGCCTGCATCAAAGAGCTAAGCTAAAGTTTTACAAACTTGCTGCTATTTTAAACAATAAATTTGGATGTGAAATGTCATTTCGTTTCAAAAAGAAATCTTTTAGTAAGTAGTTGTCAAGTGCTGGATTGACATGAGCGAATATCATAAGAATTTGAAAACATTTCAATGAACCTCTATTCTGAAAACACTCCCATGGATACAACAAATATATGATTTTGTAATTTGTAGGTCTTTCAAATATGCTTAACCAGCTTAACTGAGGTTTCCTTGTATCTACATTGAGTTTGTGAAAATAAATTTGAGTTAAAAACTTTTTTAATTGAATTGAATGTAGAGAGGACTGTTCTAAGGGCATTCTTGCTTGTGACAAAGCACTTGTACATACATCATGTGTACTTATGTACCAATAAATACTATTCATTCATTCATTGAGTTCTAACCAAGCTTTGAGTCACCTGATAACACACTCCAGCGTTGGTCAGAACTAGAAGGATGATCACCAAAGTCCCGTATACAGTCCAGACACAGCAGTGTAGCAAGAGCGGGTAGTCGTACTGCTCGTCAATCACCATACCAATGACAGTGTACATGTACGAGGTGATGAGAATGCCACACGTGACGATCTCCAGCAGAGCGAGTTGGTTAGCAGCTGACCAGCCTTTGGCGAGGATGCGATAATACCGATCATGAGCCTCCTTAATCATCCGCACTCGCTCTTTCAGTGTCAGATTGGGCATTGCTTTTTGTGTGTTCAAAACATTGATCTCTGTCAGAATGTTCTGTACGTTGATATTGTTCAGTTCCTTCATCGCACGATTCAAAAGGGAGAAGCGTTGACTGATTAATTTGAGCGAGAGAAACTCTCTTACGAGGGAGAAAACATTGTAGGACACATGGATCACGAGGAAAATCCAGGATCGGAATGTGAAATAGTCACGGTTGTTGATTTTGAAGAGGAAATAGTAATCGGCCATGAAGATGGCTTGGACAAAAGAAAAATATGAAAAGAAGTAGTTTAGAATGTTTATTTGACATTGTTTAGAACTGTCATCAAAAAGTCCAAGCGTGGACATGAGTTGCTCTGCTCTCATGGCGGATTGTACATTGTCAAACCCGGTTTTTGAAAGTATTATGGAGTTGAAGATCGAAAGACAACTGATGATGTTTTCGGAGAAAAGGTGAAAAAGATGGGTCAGGTTGACAATGTCAAAGTGGGTTTGGAGCATTACCTCTTTGTAAATGATCAGGTAGAGATGTTCAAAAATAAATAAAGTCAGGATGAAAATTGAGTAACATGTTTGGAATTGGCTTGCTCGTATTTCTCGTAACGTTTGTCTCCTGATGATGAATGGAGAACACCCCAGAACATTAAGGAATACAATGTACGGTCGGATAAAGTCTAGCATGATTTTTCTGCAATCGCTTTTCTGTTTTGTACTATCAGGCGTCATGATTACCTCCGTATCACTCTACTGTAAATAGAAAGTGCTAACTTGGTCTTGAACCAGCAAAAAGTGACAGATACAATTGACTCAATGAAACAAAGAGGTTTCATTGTCACTTGTCAGGAAAAGCATATACAATTTGGATAATGTAATAATTAATGTTTCATTAACTAATATGAAATGTCAGTCTTGCTGGTGTCACTTATTTTAATTACCAATTGTACTCTTACTTAATGACTCTTTGACATTCAAGAGACTTATCTCAAACGTCAATAGTAGGGAAGCTCTTATTATTTAAATACATTTATTTGTAGCTTCATTGGTCTACGGATATATGTTTTTTTAGTTTGTGGTAAAATTTATTCATTTTGTTAATATTCTTGGTGGTCATATTAACTAATTTCTCCTATATAACTTAGAATAATTTTTTTTAAGATAAAAAGAATTGCAAATTTTTAATGTACAACTATGTTTTCTAAAAGTGTTTATCATGGTTAAGTCACTATTCTAATATTTTATTCAAATATTTTTTATTTTATCTTATGTATTATTTTAGGGCAATGGCATCTTTTTACGTTTTGAAAGGAAACCCTTGTGCCAAACCCTGATCTTGTTACTATGTAATGTCAATCTTTTTGTTAGATAGCATGCTAAATTCATTGCCCAATGACAAATAACATCTAGGTCTGGAAATGATCTTCAGCCAGTGGCCAGCAACCTTCAGATTTGAAGGTGAGCACTATAACCAATCTGTTACCCAGACATTTATCATTTCAGGGGTATTACTAAATGGCCTACCACTTTGAGTGATTACAACTGGCTTGATTGAAATAAATTGACATTCCCCAGGTGATAAGGAAGCAGCGACCTTGAAGGAAAGCAAGAGCAAGTCCAGATCAGATTTGTCGGCGATGATTGCTGAACAGCTGATGACTCCACTGCATGACTTTGCACCGCAAAAGGTCATCGCTGCCGAGTCAGCTGAGACTAAGACTTCCGACTCAAACACGACCGAGACCCATCAAGACACTGAGGTAGGGACAGATAAAAAGTTTACAATAATATTTGCCAATGGATCTAAGTGTGTTCATATTATTCTAGTTGCTTTACCCGTGTTCCACAACAGGTTGAGGATGAATGAAAGAATAGTGTAAGTTGTTGTTCAAATTTACTGTAGAAAACATTTATAAAGACAATTGATTATAGAAAACAAAACTCAAATAAATGTGCTTGCTAGTTTAAAAAAATTATGTTCTGTTTGATTCAATCAGCTGTTTTGCAGAAAAAAATTACTTTATCATAAAATGAAGTTATTAGAGCGAATAAACATTAAAGACATAAATCGAGCGGGTATAATCATTGTAATTTTTCTTTATCATTAACTTTCAAAACACCACCTCACAACGTGGACGTCCAGAGTGCTTGCATATATAATCTGTGTAGGCCGAGTTTGTGACCTACCTTTGAGTAAAATTTCATCCCAGTACATCAGGTAGGCACATTCACCAAGAACAAACTCGCAGATTGAATGTAATGAGGAACTACCTTTGTAACTTAAAATATGTGTTAGTACATATGAATTTGGATTTGACAAGAGTCAAATACTATGCTAGTAACCTAAATATTTGTTGTAGATGTGCGAATGCTGTTTTACTAAAAATTTGTTTGATATACATTGAACAGTATAATACATGGATTGCTCTTGCTGAATTAAACTCAATACAATATTAACATACTTGGTTTATTGTCTTGTTCAGCTGATTTTCACACAGAAGAGCACAGCTTGCCTGCAGTCCCTGAATGCAGGTGATATCCTGGTAGAAATGTGCATGAACCTACCACAGTTGATGCGCTACCGGAACAAGTTCACATCGGCCATCAACAAGAAAGGCTTCAGCCTTCCCTCGACTCATGCTGAAGCTCTGCTAGTACGACACAGGTACGAAACTGTTCACACCCAGTTGCATGTTGATAATCCGACACTTATGGAACCGTGAGATCATTTGATTACCAAAAAGTCGGAAGTAAACAATTTTACCAATTTTAACCTACAAACCAAAGTTTAATTGCATACTTTTTGTCTTTTTGGTTTTCAAATCAATCAGAAGAATATCAATCACATAATAAAATTCAATACATTAAACTTTGATTTAGTATAGGCCTAACCTAGACTCCAAACTCACCTGCATTAGATATTTTTGAAATCTAATAAGTAAGATACTTGGGTTTATTTGACTAAAAATCAAAGGAAACAGGTAATGTACTTATTCTACCCAATAATCATCACTAAAAACTGATAGGACTTCTGAATGGAAATGGACACTGCAACTGGAAAGATTTTCCATCGTCACAGATTGATCAAACATTTGCCGTTGATGACTTTGTACATTTTGAAGCATATAGCTTCGTCAGGTTTGGATACGATAATTTTTGAAAATTTTACATTTCTAAACTTAAGTGAGTGTATTGCCAACACATGATCTAAATGTTTAATATAGGCTACGTGAAATGTTTGTTATGTGTAATAATGTGTTCTGACTTTTTTGTCTACCGGATAAATTATTACTGAGTTTTAGTAATCACAACTTATGTATGAACTTTGAAGTCGGTAAACGTTAGTAACTAGGTTATTTTGTAATTATGGCTACAAGCTACTAGATATTCAATTCATTTTGTTCACAGCTTGCAAGTGTTGGTGAACGACATCAACATGGTATGGAATGCGTTGTCACTGCCTGTGCTGGAGCCACTTACGGATACCAAGATGGAGAAACTGTCCACCATCACCATGTCTTGCCTGTATGCCGCTGTGTCTATAGCTACGGCTAACAGCATACTGGGCATTTCATCTGCCATCTCGCCCAAAACTGCCATGTCCAGCAATACTACAGGTAAACTCGCCAGTTTTAATGATTTTTTAATTCATCGCCATATTGATTAATATGGATTTTTTGAAAAGGGATTTAGTTCTAGCACGGTAGATGAGCACCGTGGTTTCAGGGTTAATACACTTTCTTACTATAGTATATAGGTATAATTAAGGTAGCTGCAACTATTTCCCTTTTCTAAACAAATCCTAACCAACCGTTTCCATTTCTTTTGAAATATAATGTAATTTTGACTAATATGTATTATACAATACCTGTTTGCAGTTCGGTAACTGATGAAGTGTTTATCTCTATCCACGGAGCTACAACACACAACAGAGCTACACAGACTTTACAACCTGCCTAAACAATCATACATAACACTCAGAAAACCATTAAATCTGCAACTAAGGTTTTAGCTGCTTGTTTTAGTGCTAATCAGGGAATGATAACTGAATATCTCATATGTTTGTTTCAGCTCCCATCCCAGCCAAGCCAGGAGAAGAAGAATGCAACCTAGACGCCCTGGCTGTGTCTGTAGTAGAGAAGTCACTGGAAATATTCAACCTCATATCTAATGTGTTCAAGAATTCTACTCGCGCTGGCGGTCATGTAAGTCTTATTTTGTGGTTGGTAATTTCCTCCTGCAAAATTAGGTTTTATTAACAAGTGTTCATTAGTATATGCTAACAACATGTAGTTGAACATTTCTGTTACCAAGGGGTAAGTGTTCCTTGTTTGGATTTTAATAATAATAAAAAAACAATATTTTCAGAAACCAGAGATTGGTTAGTTTAGATTGAGGGGATATTCTCACAAGTTTTTCCGAGGTCGCAGGAGATGATCACAGTATCAACGAGACTGATTGATATAGTCCATTGTCATAAAGTGTTGCTGCGATGGTGGGAGAAGATCACCGGGGTTTGTTATCATAAAGATAAAAAAAATATTGGGCCAGAAAAAAATCTGCTCACGTGGTCCGCAGGCCATAAGCTGGAAACCCCTGCTCTAGGCATTCACCACATGTGTCTGACTACAGATACTAAAGAACTATCTGTTGCTAGGTGTCTGGCTGCAGAGTCAACTGTCTACTTCAAGTCTAATGTCAGACAAGGGCAGCAAGGAGGACAAGGGGAAGTCTTCCAGCAAGTCTAGAGATGGCAGCTCTCGAATGAACCTCATGTTATTAATCTTGTGTCTGTCTACAGATACTACAGAACCATCTGTTGCTGGGTGTCTGGCTGCTGATGACTGGTCTGCAGAGTCAACTGTCTACCTCCAGTTTACTGACAGACAAGGGCAGCAAGGAGGACAAGGGGAAGTCTCCCAGCAAGTCTAGGGACGGCAGCTCCCGTATAAACCTCATGAAAGTGTGAGTAGCATAATTAATTATTTCCATTCCATTTGGTGAATTGTTTTAACCCAAACAGGATCATTAATTGGAGATTACATAATATTGATCGGCAACATGTAAAAACACACTAGGATTCTGGTTTGTTTTTAATCGGCTTAGGTTTGTTGAGGTTGAATATTTCAGTTTCGCCCAACCAAATTAGTGATATGGAACTGTTCCGGTAATCCGAATTACCTAATTAGTGGTTGGTAATTAGATGACAATTCTGAGTGAATTTGGTTATTGTATGATTGCTGGTATTCCTCCCCTATTTACTGTTGTTGATCTAATTGTAATTACACTCTTTATTTGTTTCATGCCTACCCAATTCCTTTGGCCACACAATCATTCAAACAACCGTAGGAGGCTATTTGGCCTAGATGATCATAATCATGTTTCTTGTCCTTTAGTCAGCAGGGTTTTGGAGTGTTGTCAGTGGCGTTGGCCTGTCGGGCCCTGACAATGATGTCTGCCTTGCTTGACGACCTACAGGTGGAGTGTAGTGATGGGACGGGGCCTGAGCCTACCCCCGCCCAGCTACACATTCTTACACCAGCCACTGCTCTGCAGAGAGCTGCCAGAATACTCACGTCTGCCTCGCTCAACCAGTTCCTGTTCTATCTGGCCACGGTCAGCTACAGAAAGGTCAGTAATAATTGTTAAATTCCTTATTTTAAATATTTCAAAGATTAGTAGGATTGTATTATTCTACTTTTTAACTGTCTGATTTCACAGTATCTGACTTCATTTCCGTGTTTAGGGTGGGAGTTAGATAATGAAGACGTTTAAAAAATTTGAATCAAGCGCTATTATTGTGATTGTTTTATATAGTCACTTCATTGCTGCCATTCTTTTGTACAATATTCGAGATTTTATACTTATTGTTATGGGATTCAGATTTGAAATTGAAAAACATACTTAAGAACATACTTGTCTAACAATCATAACATGTCCTGCTACAGGCTTGTACCCTGAAGCGCATCCAGAAACATCCCCCCGAGGGTGATACGTTCAGCACGTCTGACTCAACCACGTATTACGACGACGACATCATAAGCTGTTCAGAGGAGAGCTCTCCAGATGAAGGTTTGTTTGATTAAAAACTGTGCAATTTCTCTCAGAAAACACTCCAATGTTGTTTCCTATTTGTGGTCAAGTAAAGAAATTGGCTTCCATATTAAATTTTGTTTCTATATTTAAATTACTGTTATTGTGAAAAGGACTTTTCCTAATTTTTTTGCCAATTTAAACAATTGTAATTTCATTAGGCAGAGATTTAATTAAGTTCAGCAGTTGAACTCTTTCATAGAATAAAAAATATTTTGTCTATGGACTTGCTATATTCTTTTTTAAACTGAAGATTGTTTATGAGCTTAAACTTACAAACTGCCGTGTAGACATCCCATTCTCATGTTGAGTGCTGTAGACAGTTTTGGATTTCAAAAATTATATCATCCAAGCCATTGATTTTAGTGTATACTGAAGTTGCAGGCTCAATCACTTAAACGTTCAACAGGGTGTCTGGGGACCAGGAAAACCGTAAAAAGCGGGAATTATACGGGAATATTATGACGCCAGGAACTATGCAGGAATTCTATGGAAATTCTGTAATTATGGCTGTAATATGCAGAAATTTTTCTTGGATCGATTTATTATTAATTATTATTTTCTATGGAATATGAGATATCAACGAGAAAATTGTATGGTGTTAATATTTTATTTAAATATCAGCATTGATTTAATTAAAGTTTCCCGTGTCATGATCTGTTTTGCGTGTAATGTTGACATAATAAAACCTGGCAAGCCTGGCATACGCCGCTCACGGGGTTAACCGCTATGCGCTACGGCTAATAGCCACTAACGCAACTCATCATTTCTCACTCGTGGCCACCCTTCCCCAACGGCCACCTAACCGATACCCCAGCTAGAGGCCTTACCTCTTCTGCTACACAGATGGGCTTTTGTTAAGTGGTGATGTGAGTATGTTTTTCAGCGGTTTTGTGATGTGCATGAGTGTGTTTAGTTTACCCTTTTTATTCGTATTGCATATAAAATATATTTTATTGAATAAACTTTTGTTAAATTTACCCTTAAAAAAAAATTAATAAAATAAAATAAATAAATAAATTTGCTTTGGGGGAAAATGGTAGTTACTGGGAAAATATGCAGGAATTCGGCCGAGCCCATTTGCTGGACACCCTGTTCAACATTTGTTGTGTCAATAAACTATTTTACTTTGTTTACAGACGACGACAGCGAACCGCTGCTGGGGCTGTGGTTTGAGGAGACCATCGCAGTCCCTGACACGAGCCACCAGACGCAGAGTGGCACAGAGGTGGCGGACCCTGCAGGAAAAAACAACACTTCCCCCGAGACTGGAGGCAGCATAGTGCCTGAGAAGGGGGAGCCCAACGGGGTAAGTTGGCAGTAATAGTGTGCGAGAGGTTTTGATAACATTTTGATTTTGCCATAAACAACAACAATCATATCACTATGTGAGTGATTACAGTAATGTTTGATAATAGCTTGGTCCTGAGAAAAGTTTGTGTTTTGTTTGTGATGGTTTTGAACCAACTGCTATTAATATTGGTATTTAGAAAAAGGATCGTGGTTTTAAAAAACACCTTTATTTGGTTCTACGGATAATGTTCAGCTAGTTCACTAACAATATTTATAATCCAGGGACTTAACAAATATAAGGTCTATTTAACCTCCTGATATTTCTCTTTAGTAGGTAAATGACTTTCAGAGAGAAGTGTTGGTTGCACTTCAAAACTGGTTTGTCCTCAGTGTTGCCAAAGTCTGGTAGCTGTAATTGGCGACACTATTGTGTATAAGAGTTTTTGGTAACACTAAAAATACAACAGTTTGTTGGCAAAACTCAAGATATTAAGAGTTGGTAGGCCTAATGTTAGTTAACTGACAATTTTCATAATTTATCTTGAAGGAGTTGGATTAAATGTCAGTACCTACTAAACTATTTTGTAGACTATTTTTGTCTATCATTTAGCTCTTGTAAATCTCAGGCATTTAGCTTGACTCTCTATTGTTATATAAAAAGACCTCAATTATCTTCATGAATTTGTCTTTAAATCTTAACTAAAACTAACATGGCTCCTGTATAAATGTGTAAGTACATTGTGAAATTGAAAGTGCTACTTTTTCTTTTGCAGTACATCTCCTTGGCATCGCAGATTTTCCAGTTTATGAACAAGTACCTGTTGAACTCAGAGAGTCCGTACATCCAGCGCTATGTGGAGACAGGTCTGGCGGAACAGCAGATGGTGATTCTGGCGGCCATCATCAGGGATCTGGACAGAGAGACTGCCCGCACTGAAACTGGTGAGAGTTGCAATCAGGGTGACAAGTAAACCGGAAATCGGAGAATTCTACGTGGATTTATGATGGTGCAAATGTCTGAACTATACATGTTGTTTGTAAGGGACTGGGGGGGATATTAGAATAATTGCCAATAGTCTATGGCTGAGTCGCCATAAATAACGGTATTCTATGGTGATCTCTTTATGTTGTTTTGGGTGGTATAAGAAAATGGCAATTTCAGGAAAATAAAATGGTGTCACCAAGACTGCAAGAGATGCTCACATGCGTTATTATTGTAGTTGCAGAAAATTATAACTAAAATGTTGGCTACAGTTCTTGTGTAAATAGTAAAATCCCTCATATCCGGCCTAAGTGGGACTGAGCCCTGGCCGAATAAACCAACCTACCACTAAAAAGGTAATACTAAATTTATTGATTAAAAGTAGTGTTTGAATCTCTTTGGAATCTGCTAGCTCAACCAGTAGTAGTGAACCCGATAAAAATGTATGAACATAAAACAGATTAACCGTGAAAACGCATCATGGAGACTACGTTTACGGCCGTAAATATTTTTGGTATCTATTTTGGGAAATACCGGATGAACCAAGAACTGGAAATTCCGAGGCCGGATATTAGGGGTTCTACTGCATTTATACTTGATTTTCATTGCATATTCCAAATTTATTTTATATAAATTTCTCTTGTTTTTGGCCATTACTGATTTCTTTGTCGTTAAACAAAAAATTTTTGACCCCAAATTCTGGATTTTGCAGGTACAATCTCCGTTTACTTTGGAGCGGTGCTGGGCGTGTTGTACAGTGAGTTCTCACAAGCCCTGACTCGTTACACACACAACTTGCTGGCTCGCACTTTGTTGTCAGACAGTCTGCAGACGACGCTGTTGCACCACCTGGGCATCAGTCCTGTACAAACAGCTGATACTAACAACAACGCCTGGCCTCTGCAGGTGTACCCTCGCACACTGGCAGTTCTGGCACAGGTGGGCTAACCAATTTGTTAAAGGGATATCATCAGAAGTATACATACATTACATAACCACCCATTATGTTTGCAAAACCAATCAATACTGAACCATTAACTCATGGATACTGAAGTAGACTTAACATCTGTATAGAACAGCTGTAGCTACGTTTTACCCTCAAATAGAACATAGCTGAATGATCTGCTCACAGAGTGTGGTAAAGTCTAAATGTTTTCTCCTTTAGTTCTTGTGTTAAGCCAGATGCTATAGTTTAGTATAAGTTGTCAATTAAGTTTGACCTTCTTCAAAAGCTAGTATATTCTACAAAAATCAGCGCACAGTGTCTCTGTGCACAGAGTGTTTGTCGATCACGTCTCGTAGTACATTCATTACGTACTACGCTCCACTGTTTTGCAGATAACTTGCTTTTTAACGTATTGAGCTTGGCAGATAGCACACATTTATAACTTAACACACTTTTAACTTAACTCATTTCATTTCCATTCTACTCAAACCACAATTGAGGAAGTTCTGTTTTTTATATCTTTTAGTTATGAAAGTAATAAATAGAAACATAAATTTAAACGATTTTACAGATTTTGTTGCTGAAGCCTCAAACAGAGAAAGAAACTTCTATCATCAATATTTGGAATCGTCTCATCCATACTTTGGTAGAGAACATTACCAACTACAATCAAGCATATGATGCTGACAATGAAGGTGAGAATGTACTGTCTTGAACTGATACATAGCAGATTGTAGTGGATTGTAGAGGCAAACGGGGGTGTAACTAAGTCTCAAATCCAATTGATTAAATCTGTAAACTGTATCTTTTGTTCTTTTCTTGAGATTCAATATGTTTGAGATTCAGCTTTGATTTATGAGTATATTATTACCACCCTGTGTTTCAAGAACTAGTCCTCTAAGGGACATGATAATTATATCCTTCATGCATTTTGGGACAGGAATGGAACAAGGGCTTTCTGGGAGTTCAGAGGGGAACTTAATTTTTTAAATAAAATTTAGCTCAAATTTCTTTCAAATAACAATGATTTCATGGAAACCTTGCAGTCACCGAGACATCATCATTGCCAACCACTAACTGTCAAAATCGTGAACATCTCCCGCAATCCCAGCAAATTGTTGAAAATCTTTGACAATCGCGGAGTCATCATCATCATCATCTTCATCATATCCCGCACTAGCTGCGCAATCAATATTATGTTGTGCCATCCCTGAGACATCATCATCACCACTAACAACTAAGGGAAAATCGGTGACACTTTAAACAAACCCCTTTGCAAGAAAATCTTGAATAAAATGTAATCCTGACAAATGATTAGGAATATATTTTACACGAAAATTTCTCAAAATTTCAGGACCTGTTCATCTTTGAAGTTTTCTTTCTTTTTTATTCTCTCTTGAATTTACACTCAGATGTCCTATATAAGAAAATAATCAGTGTTATGGTTTTTTACTTTATTTTGAGTATCTAGTCTGGCAACTGTATCTTTTTAGGTAAGCTAATTGAATTCAGTCCATTAAAAAATCGCAATAAGCCACCAAGGAGGTCTTTAAAATGTATTAATCTCAACTAAATTTCGCAGACATGAACGTGGAGCATGCCCAACTGCTGCTCTTCCTGTTCCACTCTCTGAACTTGATGCAGAAGAAGTCTGTTTTGCTGGCTTGTGCCAGTGGGATCATCAGGGTGGGGGAAAGCTCTGTCAGAGGTCTGATGAGGGAGACACAACTGTTGTGTCTGTCTAGGCTGCTGCTGCTGTTTGAGTACATGATGAAACACCTGTATGACGCTCCACCAGTCCTGCTCGAACAGGTGGGTTGGGTTCAATTCACGGATGGACGGAATGGTACTTTTAGTTTTAGTGGGATGTAAAAGAATTTTGATTTCCTTTCTATTTTTTGGGGACTGGAGTGGGATGGAATTTTTCTACTTCTGCACCAAGGGAAATTTTACTTTGTTGTTTGTTTTAAAAATCCTAAATTTATCACATCCAACACCATTATGACCAAAGTCAACGACTGTAGCATAATCCTTATCTCCCACGATCGCAGAGACACCATCATTGATCGCAGCTAAAACAATGAAGGCTAGAAGGAATCCCATTTGTGAAAATTCTGATTTAAATTTAATCCTGCCTTAAGACTGAAAGTACATTTTTACTTAAATTTTGGTACCCGTCCATCCCTACTTAATTTTTTTGAATAATAGTAGGCCTAGTTGTGAACCAATGGTTTCTATCAGTCACTGAACCCTCAAAATCAACTGAAAAGACTACACATTTTTAAAGTGTATATTTTTAATTTCCCACCTTTTGTGACTAACCTCATTATTCCGTCCCCTCAGGTCCAGTGGAACCTGTTCAACGCCACCAGCATGGTGGGAGACACGGTGCAAGGGCGAGCACCTGCCAGGATATTCTGTGCATGGAAGGAGATTGAGGCCAACTACCGCAAGTTGGGTCCACAGGACGAGTTCTCCATGAAGCCACGGTTCTACACCATTGTCAATGCCGAGCTAAACAATCAGGAGCACCCTAAATTGGATGGACTGGTGGGTGATTTCACTAGTTTACATATTCATTTTTTTTTTGTATTTTTAACTCGTAAATTAGGTGGAAACAACTTTTTGTCCACCAGAAGACTAAGAACAGAGTTTGTAGTTGCCTCATCCAATGCTTTTAAATAATCTCTTGTAATTTTTCAATCGTTTTACAAACACTTAAAACTTTACTGACTGTTAATGGGATAGCTTTTTCTAGTAAAGTTATATTTATAGCAATATACTGTTTGTTTGTACACAACAGTATAATTTAACCTTTTTAAACTACTTCTTATCGTTAAACAAACTGCTATTAAACTTCTCTAACTTATGTAGGCCTGCAATTTCATCATGGGTTCAGCTGAGAAAGTGAAGTACCCGCTTCTGATGGACGTTCTCATTGAAATTCTCAACATCACAGATCAGACGATTCCGAGCATCAAGTCGACAGAGAACAAAATCAGCTTTACGGCTCTCACAGCTACACAATACTGCTTCTCCATCTGCTGGAGGTATGGTGATGACTGGTTAGAGGGGGGGGGACTAGGTCTAGCTTAGTTAACCAATATTTATAAATATGTTAAAATAGCGATAGAAAGATTTTTTTAAATTTCCTTAACTACTTATCGAATAACTAGTTTTTGGGTGTTGTAGTGTTCTGAAACCAATCGAGCTCTGGTTTGACCACTCGGTGTTTCAGGTTGCTACTGCAGCTGCCGCCCTCTACTCCGTATTTTGACAAGCTGGCGCTGGGTCAAGCCATGCCTGCCAGTCCACTACTGTTGCACTCCTTGGTCTGGGGTCCGAGAGCAGGACACAAGTTCTTTACCAGCTGGATGAAGGTAACATATGTTACTCGCAATTTCATGTAAATAATGAACATATTATTTGTATATTCCCCACAGTTTTTGGACTATGGATTTTAGTTATTATATTTTTAAGACATGGCTAGTCTAGTGTTCAAGTGGTTTTAATGGTTAGGTTCAATCAAACCACTAAAGACTTTTAGAAGTTAAATAATGTGTAGGATATTTTGTTGGAGTTATTCATACATTATCTTTGTGTTCTTCGTTTGATTGTTATTTTAAGATTTTTACTTGTATTTTACCACACTATTCTTGTATGTTTCTGTACAAAATGAATAAATGCCGTGTTATGGTTGTTTATAGCTGCAGGTCAAGTAATTCACAAAACAAAAAAGAATATGTAAGTAAGGTGAAAAAAACGTACCGTAGACTACCTATTATTGGAGAATTACATTCTCTAAAATCCTCTATAATGATTCGTCATTTGATATCATAGACAATATCAATAGACTATTTATAAAAAGTAGGGGTCTGCGGTACAGAAAATTTAAGGTCGGTACGGTTCGGTACGGTACAATATTTTGTACCTCGGTTCTCGGTACAAAATCGGTACGGTACGCGGCTACCCGTATTTTTGCGGTTTTCTTCTCAGAACTGTATCTAAACCATTATTTTTAACTTTAATACATAGACATTACTATGAAAATGGATAGTATCCTACATTCATGGTTTTCTAACATTAATTACTGTACCACATATTATTAAAACAAAACCTTTTACTACTACGAAGATTGTGTCAAGAAAAATCACAGTTGAGATAAAGGCTTTACCTATTTTACTCTGAGATACTTTGAAAATAGTGCATATAGTGCATAGTTTAAAAATAGGATAAGAGTTTTTATGAATAAACATCTTTGAAACATTTATTGAGAAGATAATTTCACAAAACTGGTAAATTATTTCCAACCAACACAATGTCTAGTTGTTTTTTTTTAATTTTAAAAACACATAAAAACATTCAGTAGAAGACGGTGTAGTTTTGCCAGCTGTTCACAGCAGATGACAATGAAAAACTGGAGGTTATGATGAAGTAATGGCAAAGACCATTTTTTTTATCAGCTTCAAAACTAGTTAAGTTATAAGATGGATACAATTCTTGCAAAGTTTTTTTCTGAAACTAAAATTTGGATTATCATAGAGTAAGATTTGATGTTGGGCAATTAGACTTTATAACTGTGTAAAAGGTGTGTATCCCTGAATTTATAAATTGCTTTCTACACTTATTCACTGCCAAACATAATTCAGTAGAACCTTGATGAACCGAGAATTACACTAGCCTACATAACTTCATTACCCCAAGTAAAATACCAAGATAATTTTTATAATTGTATTTGAATCGTATAATCTTAGTTTGTTAAAAATGGATTGTATGTTCAACAATAATTGCAGTCCATTATTGTTAAGCAGTATGGTCCAAAATTATTGTTTTTGATTTTGAAACATCACAGTTCATTTGACAAAATTATAGTTGAAGCAGCTCAATGTCAAGTCACGCTTGTGCAATAGTTTGTTTACATGCTTTCTCCAGACCACGGGGGAGGGGAGGGTCTGATAAGCCTCTATTGTTCACCCCCAAGAAGGTCTGACCCTCATTAGTGACGCTCGGCTGCACTCAGTGGGGAACCCAATACCACAAATCAATCTTTTAAATGAATACAAATATTTGGTAATAATTGTTTTATTAATATTCACCTTGAAATTTCAATAAATTTGGTGTAAAATTTGAAAAAAAAACTGCCATTTGGACCGATTATTAATACAATACCAAATACCAATAAAGTAGTACATTCATTGGTAATTAAATAATAGGTAAAAATTTACCGATGTTCGTCAAGTTTTACCCCCTGCTGTGCGCTATGTCACAAAAGCTGATAACGACATGGGTGATTAGTAACCATGGCAACTTGTTGAATGCGTGATGAAGGGAAACCCAAGAAATAGAAGAACAAAGAGAAAGAATAACGACGTTGTTATCTTTATACCCTTTTTACAATTTCCGTTATTGTTATCTTTATGTAAGATTTTATGATTTTGTTTTATAGGTTTATAAAATAATTCTTTTTAACTACGGGAATATCAATTTATAATTTATCAACGTGCTTCTCTTCTGAAACAGCAATACCGGATGCATAATAAAGGTCAATGGCCTAAAATATCACGATTGTGCAATATATTGTATTTTGATGTTGAAATTAAAATCACGACAAAAGTTTGTATATATCCATGGTCCCTATCGTTAATCATATAATATGTACACAATCAATGCTAAATAATCGTGGTTAGTTCTAACTTAATTTTTTATTATTCAAAGTTTTTACACAGTAAGACAATCCAAAGTCAAACCGGGCAATGAATACCCAGAAAACAACGTATCTTGTCCTGTGATTTGAATACCACTCGCCGGCCAGTCCTTTAGGTTTAGGGAAGTAGTGCAAGTCTAGCTTCAAGGTCTTACCCACCCCTTCCCCCTCCGGTCCTACTTGACTCACTACCCGCGCTCCTTTCAAGGTCATTGCCCAACCCCTCCCACCCTTCTATTGTGTTGCCTTTCTATTGTTTCTATTCCGACTTTTTTTTCGGGAAACATTAGTATCTAGTTCATAAGATTTAGATTGTATAAAGTACCTTCAACACAATAAAAAATACAGGAAACTAAAAAACATTTAAGCCTTAAACAGCCACATCTACCAATATAGGACAAGATACAGAACATGCAATGACATACAATTTGAGTACAATGACGGTAATTTGAGACCGAGTAGGCTTGCATAACGAAAAAAAATATGCGAACAACAACAACTATGCTTGTGGTTTCGAAAATAGAAAGATAAAATATCCATAACAAATATTTTAATTTATAAAATAAGATTGTAGATTAGTTACAAGTTTAATATGTAGCCATAAACAGTTTTGTGGCAGTAGGCAATGGCCAGCGGCAAATTCAATATTCACGAAAATACTGATTAAGTTAGAGATAACATTTAACAGTCATCATAAAACTATTATTTTTATGATAAAACAGAATTGGGGAAAGTCGTAAAGAAATAAAAGTGATAAAACTCAACAGTTCTTGGAAGTACTTCAATACAACAATTATTGTCGTGATAAAATGTTAATGGATTTGGGACTGCTAATGGGTTTTTTATTGCATCATCACGCTAGTAATAAATTATGAAGATCGTAAACAAACATCTGATAAGACTTTTATGTGCTCGGAACCAACTGCCGTTGACTACGATAGTAATCTGAAAGTAATTTATTATTATAATAGGCTGTACCGAACCGAATTTGTACCGTGTAAAATGCTGTACCGAACCGATGACGGTAATTAAGCTTGTACCGTACCGTACCGACTTTTTCGGTGCACCGCAGACCCCTAATAAAAAGTAATACAATATAAATGTATTCAAATTCAATGTTGTAGCCCTAGAACTGTAATATGACAGTTGCTAAAAATATTGCACGTTGTTTATAAGAGAATAAAATTGACACTACATGGTAGTATAAATACCTCTGATCTTTTAACCTAGAAACTATGAATTAAAAGGAAAATTTACTACATTTATTTTCTATTTGATTAAAATTACCTTTTATCAGTTCCAAATAGTCATATTTAACTGTAATTAACTATCTCATTAACTGTCATTTAAGCTTTACTTATATTTTTACACAGGAGAACCTGAAGCAAGGCGTGTATCCTTGGTACATAAAATGATCTACTAAAGAGTTAGGCAGATGCTCTCATAAATTTAAAATTAATTTGCTATTCCAAAAGTTAAATTTATAATATAATCTCAAATTTTATTTAGGACAACCTGGTAAAGCAAGGCATGTACACTCAGTACGCAGAGAATCTACTGAAGAGTGTGGCAGACACAGTCAACAACCCCAGATATGATGTAACTCTCGCCAAGAACTGCATCATGTCTCTGATGCCTCATACTCAAACTGAGGGTAAGTTATAACATCTGGTCACAATTATTTTAAAATACATCTTTTAACTTTATTACCAGAAATCAACAAGAATCACACAGTTATTGTAGAACGTAGTGCTAATTAACTAACGTGAGTACGAGAACCTTTTGAATACCAGAACATTTTGTGATAGTTGACAGTTCTATGATGATAAGGGGAGTGGCAAAGCTCAGGGCTTCAGTTCCTGAGGTCGCAGGTTCAAATCATTCCAATCGCCTATAGATTTAGTCATTTAGTCAACCTAGCATGAAGTAATTTGTAAATCATTTCTGTGTTAGAGCCAGCCTATGGCCCTAGAATGTAAAGGAAAGGAAAAAAGTTATCCTCGGGAAAAGTTTTTCTCATGTAATACTCTACTTAATCTGGGGCCCACTCAAATCCAAGTGGATTTTTGTCCTAGCCAACAAGTTTACCACAGATTCCTCTGTCCTCTGCCTTGCCAATTTCTTCCCCACGTTATCCTCACCTTTTTAACATGTCTTCCATTTCATCTCGTCAATTTCTTCTCCACGTCTTCCTCACCTTTTTAAAAAGTCTTCCATTCCATCTCCTGATCTTCCTAGTAAACTCCCTCCTTACACCTCATTTGCTCTCCTTATAATATAATTTAATCTTCCTCTCTTCTCAAATTATCAAGCCACCCAATTCTCCTGATATTCAATAGTTATTTGTGTAACTAGTGGGCGAAGTGGCAGTTTGCTGCAAACGTGGAAAGTTTCTCGAGTGGCAGTTTGCACTTGTGTTACACATAATATTTTTCCTACAGTCACTATAAATCATATAAATAATAAGTCTTTCAAACACTGTCCACTGTACAACACGTTTTTAGGTTAGGTTAAATCCAAACATTGAACGAAATGGGAAACGCTGCACCAGTACATAGTCGCAATTTCTTGCTTATTTATCGCAGTGTTGCCAACTTATTTTCAAGCGTACACTGATTATGTGCATAATAAAATCATGCTATTTTTTGTTGTTTGGTTGGAATACTGGTGTGCGCCAAAGTAAGGCTTTCCTGTGCTATAATCTGTGCAAGGAAGCCCATTTTATCGGGTGACTGTAATAAAAAGACATTTCCTATCACCTTTGTAAGTCTAGATACCTTAATTTGTCCTTTTAGTAGGCGTAACCTGAAGTTGTTTTTTAAATAGTTCTCTTGTTGATCACATTGTGTGGTTGTTGCAGGATGGCTGGTACCCAAAAGAGACTTACCCTCAGTAATGGAGCTTTGTCTCATGGACACTGTGATTGCCAAGGTGCAAGTGTTGACCGATGATACACCTGCCCATGCATCTGCCACCGAAACTCCTGATCTCAACAAGTAAGTTATGTAGAGTCTTGCTGATAAATTTTAGGCCTAACAATTTTTACATTTTTTTAGCAATTGACGCTTTGTAAGGGAATGCGGTTCAAACCTCTAATTTTTTTTATATGCTGGGAATTGAACCAGTCCCTCTTGCAACAAAGTCTAGGACTCTTAAGTTTTTGTGAAAATGTTGTTTAGTTGCTTCATAACAAAATTTGTATACAGACATTTTATCTCATAGCTAAAATATTATGTATTTATGACGTGTGGTTTGTTTTAGGTCTTTTGACTTTGTAGAGCCCAGTCCTCACACTGAGTTGGCACAAGACTTGCTGCCCCATGTTCTCCGTCTTACTGAAGTTATTTTGGCCTGTAGCAGGTGGGTTTGGACGTAGATAACAATAATACACATTTGTACAAGCAGGTCTACTCTTTGGAAGACAGAAGATTAGACAATCATTTGAATATAGTTAGTGGATGGTATTCAGACTTAAGTTACTATTAAGCCTTTGATAGATACAACACAATTAATTTTGAGATTTCACACCTAAAATGTGTATATTAGGATTCACAGAAAGAAAGGCTGCTTCAGAAAGAAGTAGTAGAAATTTTATTTTTATTCTACTACCTTCCACTGAAGTACCCTTCTGTTGGGCTCTATCATTGTTATCAACTTTTGTGTGCTATTAACTGCCTGAAACTTTATTCTTGATAAGCTTGTTCAGTATCCATTCCTTCTTCCTTGATGTTACATTGAAACAAGTGTTCTTCCTCTCGTAAATTATAGGCTACTATTTTTTTGTCAAATGGTTTAAAACCCTGCATCGAGTAATCCTTGGTTGCCGTACTTGGTAAGTAATTTCGGTTCATGGATCAACTTTATTACGAGTATACGACCTTGAAGTCCAAATCAATCACTTCATTTGAAGGCCGTCAATTCTGTTTTTATGTAAAAACAAATCAATTTTCATGGATATTTTTTTCATAAAGAGTTAGTTGATGTGAATTAACCAACGTTTTTTATCAGGACCAGTCTGATGTACCAAATCAACGAGAGCTCAGAGGCCAGCGGAGGCTACTCCCTGGGAGACTTCATAGTGTTCCGTTGTGTTCTGGCTGTCTCGTCCTCGCGCAGTGTCAAGACACAGTCACTGTCCGCGGCGCTGACCGTGCTGCTGCCTACCAGCGTCAGAACTGCGCTGGACAAGTGGAACGCTAATGCTGTCACTGACTTCCCCTCGGTAGGTTACAGATGATGTGAATGTTTTAGTTTGTCTTTCTAAACTTTAGTATCCATACCTAAAATTTATTAATGTGAGTGGTTGTTGATTTTTAAATGTAATTTTACACAAATAAACTCATTGTTGTCAGATTTTTATACCATTAAAATATTTAAAAAGTTGTGATAGTTCATTTGAACAGTAACATTGTCACTGCCCCTTTGTTTTAAGAGTTGTAAACGCTGGTAAGCACTAGATTGGCCTCTGTAACCTGGAATGTATTAGTAAGTGTTTAGTATTTGCTTAAATAGACATTTAATGTCAAAAGTCTTAATAACTAAGTGTTTCAATATTTTCCCAGTCCCTTGTTAAATTTAAACATTAAAAAAATATAGGATAGGCTAGATAATATGGACTCTTCTTTTTTACAGAACACCTACGCCAATGATATAATCCCAGGAGAGAGTTATGTGTTGGCTGTGGTCAACGCACACATCTCTTCACTATCCAGTCAGCAGACATTCACAATCAATCCGTCTTTGAAACATCTTCTACACTCTTTGGTCACCTTCATCAGTGAACATATCATGTGAGCAACTGTAGCTTGTAGAGGAGTTAGACTTGGGTTTGCACAATTACCCTAGTAATAAATTAAGGAAGGCTTGAACAAACATCTGATAAACCTTTTATGTGCTCCTAACCAACTATTTGGCTAGATTTTTACGAGTTGGTATCTTATCGACTTTGACGATCGATTCTCTATAGCTATATTAATGTCCAAATATCGGTCGTATCAAGAATCGACACATCCCTGGTAAAAAGTAAAAATTGCTTTATTTTAAAAAGAATTCCAGCTGGAAGCTAGGGAAAATTATTTTCCTTACTTTACCAAGATTGTTTGTTACTGACATAGATCAACAAATGAGAAATACAGTTTTTTTTTTCATAGAAAAGCTGCACAAAACCCGATTGGCTTTCTTGTCACATGCCCATTGACTATCCACTTTCTCATTTAGTTTTTCACGCTATAATAGTTGGCGGGGAAATAAAATAAGGAAATGCTAAAATGCTATAGTTTTCAATAAGGTGTATTTTGAGCTTAGAATAATTAATTTTTATTTAGCATAAAGATAAATTAACTATGGTTGGAGTAGGCTAGTCAAAATTAGCCATTAAAAAGGTTGCACAAAAATGCATTGGCTTTTTGTTTTTGATTACATGCAAAGTTTTTTTTTTGTTTTCTGTTTTTTACTCTATGATAAAGCATAAAAATAAAAGATCAAGTTTCCAAAATGCATCCTTTTAGTTATTGATACTTAAAACAATCGTTAAAAGAAAATATGGAGTTAGTTTTTATTATGAAACTTGCCACAACTTTATGTGAAACTTTTTTACTTTGTGTGAAAGTAATATCTACAGTAGACTCCCTCTTATCTGGACTCCTCGGAACCTAGGTCAGTCCGGATAATGGTTTTTCTGGTTAAACCAACGTCCACAAAAACTATCTGAACGGACCGTAAAAACGGACCGTTTAACTATGTATTTGACTCAAATTTAGGAGAGCATTATATTGAGACACGTGAACACTGGTCTAAAATCTTTCCCACGAGAACGGTTGTTTCAGTACCGCCCACTTCCTGCCGATCTGGTCCTGTTAAACCGATGTGTTGATACAAATATCTGGTTAAAGAGATGTCATTTCCACCGAGTGTAGTCATGTTAAACTGATGTCCGGTTAAAAGGTGTCCGGATAAGAGGGAGTCTACTGTACTTCACAGAAGTGTAATGTAGCTATTGCGCTTAATCAGATAGAATTAGACCTATCTAGGTGAGTAAATCACTTATCCGTTGTCCTCACAGGAAATGTGACGAGACCAACGTGGTGAGACAGCAGGCAGTGCAGGTGTTAGCACCCCTGACACTCGACGCGTGCACAGAATACCTGCATGACATTGCGTTGCGCACACTCGAGCGCACTGTGGGCGACCCTGAGACTGAGGCGCATCAAGTGTGTGTCTACACCCTGGTGCTGCAGAACATTTACACACTCATCATCAACTACACAGACGCTACCTCCATCTGCAGGTTAGTGTGGCAGTTGATCATATCAATCAAGAAAATTATCAACGTCTCTTAATAAGGTTTTATTTCTGTCTATATTTCATCATTTTAAAGGAATTATTTGGTTAAAACTCGAAGTTTGACTTGATCTTGTAATAAGTTGTTGTTTTCAATAAACTGGTAGATATTAACAATGGGTAAAATTTCCTTGATAATTTGAAATTTTATAATCCATCGACTCGGCAGTCAGGTAGTCCACTGCCGGCAGTCTTAACGATGCCGAAAAACGATGGTGAAAAAAAGCTTTAAGAGACACGAATCTCGTCCTCACTATATTGTATGTACCATCATTGTGCAGCATAGTTTTGATCATTGACACATACTGTTTGGTACTAATTGTTTTACATCATCGTGTGATTTTATACCGTTCCAAATGTTTAGTAGTGTTTAATACTGCGTTAGCAATAATGGTCATACTTTATCTTGATATCAATCACTCATACCTTAATAACCCGATTTATTTAGTAATCCGACACCTTCCCGTCCCCCTATTAGTTATCTCTCATTACTTTACACTCATCTCCATTCATACTTGGCTTAAATAACCTACCTTTGTTTGGTCGCCATTTTAAGTAAAATAATTAAACTATCAAAAGACAACTGTTATTTAAAAAATGTTTAGAGAAAAAAGCATTTCTGCTTGGTTATAAAGTCAGTTGGAAAATAGATAAGTTACACAAATAATCTACCCAAGAAGAATAGTTTGCAACTGAAGCATAAAAAATGTTCACAACACAATTAAATTGATATTTGCAACTTCTTGAAGGCTTTTTAATAAAAGGGTGTATAAAACAGTTATACTGCTTCTGTTAATAATTATATTTCTGGAGTAGAGTGGAAATATCAATTTAACACTTTTGAAACACTTGTTTTTAACACTCTACAATTCTTTTCTCAAGTGAGTGAGTTAGTTGTCTTTCCTTTCCTTCCCCCTTATGTATCATCTTTGTTAATATTAGATCTTGTGTTGCAATTCTCCCCATAACATACCCAACAATGTTGTCACTAACACAATCACCACCATTCAAGTGGCCATGTTGTCAGTTTGACTGACTGTTGTAGTGACGCTGTCAACGAGAAGCTGCTGCAGGAGTGTTTGTCCTGGATGGAAGGCTTGTTGGACAAGCCGAGCGGTCGTCAGGCGTTGGACCAGTTCTTTGACAACTCCAAACACGACCTGATGCAGATCCTGTTGTCCATCGCGTCTCCTCGCACTTGTAAATCCACCATGTACAGCACCAAAGTGCTGCAGTTCTTCAACAAACTCTTCAATGCTGGTGAGTTTCAAAACTAACGGTATGGGGTGGAGTTATTGAATTGTTCAAAGGCTGATTGTGACCTGTCTTCTTTTGTGTTCCCCCTGAGCATAAAACACGACTCCCTGAAATGAATCCTGAGTAATTTCTCAGAAAGGGTGTCAGTGTGGTCTGATGCTAAGTCTGAGATGTTGTATTGTTGAATGAAAGAGGAATTTGATTAATCAATCCATTCCTACATTCCAGCTGAGAAGAACGCAGGTGACGTCGCCCTAGAGCGACTGCGTGCCTCGGTACTCAACCTGGCCACAGTGGAGTCCAACCTGCTGCGTAACTGGCTGCGACACGTCATACTGGGTTCCGCTAAACCCCCGACCCCCACAGTAGAGGCCCCGCCGTCATCTAGCAGCAGCTCTGAAGCTTTCCCAGCCCCAGTCCCAGCCCCGGCTCCCGCCCCTGCCAAGACTGCGGAGAAGACCAAGACAGAACAGGCTGCTCCTAGACTGCTGCAGGAGAATCAGCTGTTACTGCAGTATCTTACCTTGTATATCATCAGTGAGAATAGGTATACAAGATGTTATATATTTTTTGGATTTTTGCACTGTTATGTCTGTGTGTTATTTTTTATTTTGTTGGAAACTGTGAAATTCGTGTTACTGTAGGTAAACAAGTTTTTAACTAACAGTTAGGACAACTATTGAACCCATTATTCTTGTTTAGCTTCCACTAGTCCTTTTTCGATTGTAAATTAAAAAAAAATCGGGAGAGATTTATTCTGAAAATTATTTAATACTATGGAGTGTTTTTCAAACATTCCAACCATTAGACAAATCTTATTTTATCGACCACATTGAAAGTTAAAATATTTTACCCTGATCTGTAAAAAAAAAAAAAAATCATTAATAAGGCTTAGAGAAGTAATCAGTAATCACTCATATTTTTAAAAACCAAAACTGTTTGTCACTGTCCTGCTTTTGGAAATAACAATCCAAACAAAATGTAGCAATAGATAAGCATTTGTGAGGCGAGCGCCCATTTTACCCGTCACAAATTTAGTCCCAATCATTCATTGACGGTACCTTTTTTTTTACTGGTACATTACCACTACCATTAAAGTTTTCAAGCGAATTCACTCTATCCTGTAAAAGTCATTCCTTTTATTTCTTTTGATTTTAGAGACATCCTTCACAAATTCTCTCCCAACTTTAAAATATTAAAAATATACCCTCCACCCTCCACATTAATAATATAATACCTCTAACAATATTGAATTCCACCAGTGAGAACGATGCCAAAGAAGATGTAGCAGTGACTCTGCTAGAAGCTCTGATCCCCATTGGCTCTCAGTTGCTGTCCACAGCCGAGGGTGTCGGGTTCAAGGAGTTGATGGTTGTCATGGCAACACTGGCAGATGCAGGCTCTGGTCGAGGACATCTACAGCTGTTTATGGCTGCTGTGCAATGGCTCGACATTTGGTGAGTTTACACTATCTGATGGTGGGAATGAAAACATAAAGGAATTGCCAATTGTAAATTGTTTTAAGGACTTGTGTTTCGATTAGTGGAACAGTCCACTCTGGAACAAGAAACACAAAAACTTTTGTTTTTATTTGCCGTTTGAACATCACTAATCAAACAGCGCTATAATGTCAAAGCCTAGTGTGGTTGAGACGTAACTGGTCTACATTACCTTATCTACCGTTCCTTAAGTAGGCTTGGAGAAGATTTCACATTATTTTTGTAAAAAAAATACACTAGTGCCTACTGCCTATACTACATTTTAAAATCACTTGGGAGTTAAGGAACATTTTACACAAATATTAGAATATTTCACTAGCAACTTTACCATTTTCAACCCGAGAAAGGGTTGAGTCGAATGAAAGATATGTTCAGGTCCATTGGTGGTCAGAAAGTCTGCCCCATTCTGGGATAAGCCTGTAAACCTGCTGTCCTAAAATAAAACCTTAACACATTACATAGGCTTTTATACTCTATGTTATTTCACAAGTACATTGTGTGAAGAGTGTTTCCTTGTCATATTTTCAGACATTGTTAGGAAGAAGATATGTAATTATGGTAGTTTAGGCCTAATTTTTTTATTAAGTTTGAATTTTTTCCTATTAGGTGATCTATGTAGTGTTTATCTAGAACAGTGGCAAGAATCCTCAGGGTAACTTTTTTTGTGATTCAGACATATCAAGTTTTGAACCATAACTACCTACATCTTTTACTTAGATTACAATCTTGGTTTTGTACTTTAGTTCAATTTTTTTCCAACCAAATTTGGAAATTCGTAATTTCTTCACTAAACTATTCTCGAAAAAAAAACCATAGGCCTACTAAGTTAAAATATCCTAAAATTCATTCCTGTACAAATTAGTCAGCCTCTTGGCTTCTGTTCAAAACAACTTGAGCAAATTAATGTTGTTTTGCAAACAAAATCACTTCTTATCCTATTAACAACTCCATTTGTACAACAGCAAGCAGAACCTGTGCAACAAGGATGTACTGACCCAGCTGGAGGCTAGCTCAGTGGCTGCAGGCTCCATGGTCGAGGCTACCTGCTACATAGTCAACTACACTAGTGATGTGATCAGCGCGTTGTGTCCCACGGCTGGCGGTCGGGCCTCCTCACCCCCCTGGGACGGGGACACTCTCCCTCCCTCTGACCTGGACACTGACTGGATGGACGAGTTGGGACACGATGATGATGAGGAGAGTGGCGGAGATGATTCGGTGAGTGTCACAGTTTAGAGCGGAATATTTTGTTTTAAGCTCTTGAATACAGAAAGATTAAGAAGGACATTGCTGAAATCTTAATGAAGAAGAGATTGTCTAAAAGATTGTCTTAGCAAAATAGCGTGTTTATTTTACCTTCCCCAAAATATTAGAACTTAGTGGGAGATGTAATACAATCTCTATAATTGTAAGTATGTAGAATTGAAACTTTCTCAACATAAAGGATTAACATAACATAAGGATTATAAATATGTCCTATAAAGGATCCTTCCTGGAACCTCTTAATCTTTTCCTATGTCCTTTACAGTTCCTCTTCTTCCACCGTCTGTCATCTTACTCCTCTCTTCTCCACCTCATCTATCCACCTTTGTATAGGTTCCCTCTGACTTTTTCCCACTTGCACTATCTAGCCTACTCTTTTTTCTGAAGAATCATCTCTTCTCAAGTGTCCAACTTGGTTTGTTTTTTCTACTCCCCCTCTTCTGATTTTTTCTTCCCCAACTCTATCCCACTTTGTTTTACTCTTAATATCTTTTTAAATTTTCATTTCTGCAGATTTATTCCCATACTCAATGTATTAAAATAAAGCAATTTAAAAAAATTCTATCCAACATTTCCTACCCATTATTGTTGTAGGATGAGGACAGTCTATGCAACAAGTTGTGCACATTCACCATCACCCAGAAGGAGTTCATGAACCAACACTGGTACCACTGTCACACGTGCAAGATGGTGGACAGTGTTGGTGTGTGCACTGTGTGTGCTAGAGTGTGTCATCGCAACCACGACGTCACCTACGCCAAGTACGGCAACTTCTTCTGCGACTGCGGTGCCAAGGAGAACAGCTCTTGTCAGGTTAGTGTGATTGATTGATTGATTGAGGTGTGATCAATGAGGTGTTTATTTGAGGATTTTACTGTCTTTATTCTGTTCAATAATACTCCTTTCATGCACTATACACATCTTTTGCAGTAAAATGATTGATCATCCAACACATTTCATAATTAATGACATTTGCATTTTCTTCTGTAATTGAATACCTTGATACTGTTGTAATACGATAACTGAAAATGAACTGTTGATAATGCAAACTAATTTTGTTCATTTCTAAATTTGGAAGATGTTTTATTTTTCGTATCCTCAAACCTTCCTAGATAGATAATTTTATAAGCAACATTTAAATATAGTTTTTTGCACCATGATTTTTCTGTGTTTATTGTTTTTGGGCTACTTTTTCCATACGGGGTTTTCCCATTAAGACAAACATCCTATCCTAACAAATACCCTTAAAATGGAGGATCTTTTACCCCATTTTATACCATTTTTATATGTTATTTATTGGATATTGTCAATGCATATGACCAGGAAATCCATATTGTTTGATTTCACATTAGATAAAATTTTAGGCTTTAGTGAAGCGAAGCCCACAACTGCAGCAAGATAATCTGCCTGGCCAGACTTCTTCCACCACCAACACCGGCAACATGGGCATGGAGCTGACTAGCTCTCTGAGGCGCAGACCTTCCTCCCCTACCTTGCCTGAGAGAGGGGGAGAGCCTCGTAGTCTACCTAGAGACAAACACAGGATAGCTACACTGGCCAAGCAGCTGGGTGAGTACAGCAAGCATTCCATAGTATACAAATTTAAGTTTCTCTGGTCTGTATTTAATTTAGTTTATTCGGTGAAAAGACTGACTCGTTATAGACTTTTCTGTATAGTTACAAGTTGAGATTCATGGTAAATTACCATGAGTGTAGCTGGTCTTGTGGTCAGAGTTCTTCTAGGAGAAACATATTGTGTCAGTAACATGGCTATGTGGTAATACGGTCCAGCAACCTGATAGAATTAGTTTGAGCTAATGTGTTAAGCAGTTCTAGGAATTGGTTCTAGGAGAGGCAAGCGAAAGTTTTCTGGTTTTGAAAACTTATTAATTTTTTAAAACGTAAATTTAAAAGATATTAGTAGTAATAAATACACATTTCTTTTATTGTTGTTGGCATTATGGTTGCCTTTCCTAATAATTCCAACCGTTTTCTTAACTTAGAGCTGAACACATGCACGTCCAGAGCTGAACACATCCGGACACACATAAAAGTTCTCTTTTTGTTCAAAATTTGTATTGCTCTTTTTGACTGTGAGCCCCTTCTGGAATCTGGGATTCCTCATCTTATTTTGTTGGTCCATAATACATTTCCAATGTTTTCTAAACGGAACAGCATTTATGATTGTGCAATACTCGGTTGGTATTCTACGATTAAGCATCCAGCCTAAGACTTAAAACAGTCCTGACATGTTACACAACTATATTGATGTTGTAGATGTGTTCTCCGAGACACTGACCAGTATGATATGGAAGGAGGGCAGCATCATCAGCCCACTGCTGGAGCTGCTGCAGAGTCTCATGCCTGCTGTGGAGGCTGCGTGCACCAGACAATCACCTGTAGGGTGCTACCATAGAGCACAATCTGCATTAGAACAGCTACACTCACTGGACAAGAAGTTTGAGACCACGGATCAACTCATGGTGGGTTACGTTTAGTGCTAAAGCTAGGCAGCCAAGATGAAAAACTGAGAATCGCCTTACCAGCTCAGCCTTATTTCCCTTATTCACTATCTTTGTTTCGTCCCAATACGGGATAATGACGACGCCTAGAAAGACATAGATAGATAACCTTTTTAAAAGAGTTCCAAACAGTTCATATACAACATGTTTACAAAATTAATGTAATATTTTGCCCCAGCATCCCAAGGAGATTCCCCTTTAAGTTAATTCTGAGTCTGATCCCCGTTGCAAAGTAGTCAAGTTTCAAGTAACAATCAATAGGTAAGGTCATCTCATACATGTTATATTACAGGTGCCAACACTAGGCTCACAAGAAGGTGCATTTGAGAATGTCAAAATGAACTACACCGGGGACCAAGGACAGACTATCAGACAGCTGTTGTCAGCTCATATGATCAGAAGAGTGGCCATGTGCTGCCTGTCGTCTCCCTACGGCAAGCGTCAACACTTGGGTATGTTGGCTGTACTACTTTGATTCAATTATGCTTTATTACTAATTGCAACTTTTTGTCAGTTCTTTAAACTAAATAATTCTTAAAACAAAAATATTTATATTGTTTACTACAAGCTCTAAAATTCACTACCAACTTGTTTTGCTACGGTTTATCAATTATCAATCATTACAAAAGTATTGTTCTCTAAGTATTTGACTTACTGACTTACCATGATTGTGTTAGTGTACTGTAGACTGATTATAAGTATAATCATATGGAACAGCAGACAAAAATTGTCAGTAGAGGTGTGCGGATATCCGAAAAATCGGGTCGGATTCGGTTCAGAACAGACAGAAAACCTCCATAACCACCATTAGTTTCCCAGGACAAAATACAGCAATACGTTTCCAACGACCTAACAGCAAACGGCAAAGAAGCCGTATGATGCAATACTGATAACTAGTTTAGTCGTTATCGGCTGTTTTGCTTTACGATTAGATTCGTCTGGAACGAACAGACATAAAGCAGAAAAGAACTACCATGGTCAAATGAAAGTCAACTCGTGCTTGTCTTGCTCCTGATACTAACTAGGGGCGCTGCGTAATAGTTTTTTTACAGTACTGTTTCAAAGTAGAAAAATCTAGCCTACTACTGTGATGTTACGTAAACAATAGATTAAATGTTTCCCGAAAAAAAGTCAGAATAGAAACAATAGAAAGGCAACACAATAGAAGGGTGGGAGGGGTTGGGCAATAACCTCGAAAGGAGCGCGGGTAGTGAGTCAAGTAGGACCGGAGGGGGAAGGGGTGGGTAAGACCTTGAAGCTATATATAGACTTGCACTACTTCCCTAAACCGAAAGGACTGGCCGGCGAGTGGTATTCCAATCACAGAACAAGATACGTTGTTTTTTGGGTATTCATTGCCCGGTTTGACTTTGGATTGTCTTACTGTGTAGAAACTTTGAATAATAAAAAATAAATTTAGAACTAACCACGATTATTTAGCATTTATTGTGTACATATTAAATGATTAAACGATAGGGACCATGGATATATACAAACTTTTGTCGTGATTTTAATTTCAACATCAAAATACAATATTGCACAATCGTGATATTTTAGGTCATTGACCTTTATTATGCATCCGGTATTGCTGTTTCAGAAGAGAAGCACGTTGATAAATTATAAATTGATATTCCCGTAGTTAAAAAGAATTATTTTATAAACCTATAAAACAAAATCATAAAATCTTACATAAAGATAACAAAAAATAACGGAAATTGTAAAAAGGGAATAAAGATAACAACGTCATTATTCTTTCTCTTTGTTCTTCTATTTCTTGGGTTTCCCTTATCACGCATTCAACGTCATCAGCTTTTATGACATAGCGCACAGCAGGGGGTAAAACACTGAGTGCAGCCGAGCGGCACTAATGAGGGTCGGACCTTCTTGGGGGTGAACAATAGACGGCTTATCAGACCCTCCCCTCCCCTCCCCCGTGGTCTGGAGAAAGCTTGTAAACAAACTATTGCACAAGCGCGCGTGACTTGACATTGGGCTGCTTCAATTATAATTTTGTCAAATGAACTGTGATGTTTCAAAATCAAAAACAATAATTTGGGACCATACTGCTTAACAATAATGGACTGCAATTATTGTTGAACATACAATCCATTTTTAACAAACTAAGATTATACGATTCAAATACAATTATAAAGATTATCTTGGTATTTTACTTGGGGTAATGAAGTTATGTCTAGGCTAGTGTAATTCTCGGTTCATCAAGGTTCTACTGAATTATGTTTGGCAGTGAATATGTGTAGAATGCAATTTATAAATTCAGGGATACACACCTTTTACACAGTTATAAAGTCTAATTGCCCAACATCAAATCGTGAGCTAGAGCCAATTTAGTGCATTAGTGATTCTACACTTGGCAAACCCACAAAATGCCATTTAAGCCCAATAATCCGTTCCAAAAACGTAAGGAAATACAATGTGAAAATAAACTTGAGATCGAACTCCTTGGCTTGTGAGAACCAGGAAACAAGATAAATCATAACCTCAAGTAAACAAGCCCAAACGTTTGACACCAGTCCTGCTGAGCTAAGGTGTTTGTGAAGATTTCGGCTGCTAGTGTACTTAATTCAAGCAACCAACTTTTGAAAATAAATGTTGTGAATTGTGATTTTCAAGAGAGAGAAAACTGTGGACTTGGCTAATTTGAAATTCTATAGTTCAAAATCGTCATTTAAGTTTATTTACACAGCTTTACATTGTTTTGTAGGTTAAAAATACATATGCAGCTTATTATTAACCGCGCCGAACTATCCGAATCCGAAAATATCCGAATCCGAACCTCCCAATATCCGATCCGATCCGAACCGAGCCTCAACTATCCGATCCGAATCCGATCCGAAATGAAATTTCACTATCCGCACACCTCTAATTGTCAGGGTAACCGATTGGTTATAGAGCACACTTTCAAATTTAAAGAAGGTTGCTGGTACGATTGTCGTATTGATCCTGCCCTCAGATGCCACTAACTTCTCATTCATTGGGTTAATTAATTAATGAGGTCATATAACAAAATAACAAGGCATGGACCATTCCATTACAAAATCCGCAAAAAACTTGAATGGGTTGGAAACACAAAATACAAGAAGCAATGCAACAATTAATTAAAATAATTTTAATAGCAATCGATAAATACCCTTGTTATGCACTCTTTGATGCAGATAAAGCAAAAAGTACTTGAGCTAACATCATTGACCCCAGCTAATTATTTTAACCTTAAGGATGAAAAGAACCACTGTAGACCTGCATGTGTTGAAAAATGCTGTTTTTGCTGTGGGACTAAAAAGATCGCCGCTCTATTAAAAGATCACCCTAAATTTAAACTCAAATTTGATAGTTTCTCAAAATTCAGTTGATTATTTAGGAATAAAAATAGACTCATATTTAAATTGGAAAACTCACATTACAAATTTATCAAAAAGACTTACTTAAGCTATGTTTGTTTTTGGAAGTTTAATTAGAGAACAACAAATTTTGATACACAAATTGCAGTACATCATACTTATTTCGCTTTAATCATGAATTATGGAATTATTTTATGGGGATCATGTAGTTAAAGCAAAAAGTTTTTATTTTTCAAAAAAGGGCGATTAGACATAATTATAGCCAATATTACTCCAGATACACATTGCCAAGAATATATCAGTCAATTTAAAATTCTCACTTTTTACAGCTCTTATATTTATGACATTTCTCTGATGGTTTAGTAACTTAGATACACTGGAGAGTCAGCCCTCTCAAAATGTAATAAAACCAATACAACATAGACTAAAATTATTACATTTATCCCTACAATATGAGACCCAAAATGTATAATAAGCTGCCTTCAACAATGAAAGAAATTGATTGCACATCAAAATAAAAAAATAAAAAAAAACCCTTAAGATATGGCTTCTGGAGAAGGCATTTTGTTCACAGGAAGATTTCCTAACAAATGTATATTATTTTTTAGTATTCAATATTTTGGTTGTTGTTACAATAGATTTTTCTTGACAAATCACATGTCAATCATTAATGTAACGTGATGATAATAAATAAATAAATTTACAACAAAGTGGTATTCATCCAGTACAGTTTAGCATGGTTGAATCCTTTACTGCCCTAACATAGTCGTTGTGTGTGCAGCAGTATCTCATGAGAAGGGCAAGATCACCGTGTTGCAATTGAGTGCTTTGCTGAAGCAGGCCGACTCATCTAAGCGCAAGTTGACTCTCACCAGGCTCGCATCAGCACCAATACCATTCACAGTACTGAGTCTCACAGGCAACCCGTGGAATGAGGACTTCCTGGCAGTGTGTGGACTAAGGGTACGAGATTCAAAAGCTGTTTACAGTAGTATGTTTGTCAAAATCCTTTTGGAGTTCAAGGAGTGTCTTGGTAAAGTATTGAGTTCAGCCAATTATTAAGTGTAGGTGCCTAGAGATTTTTCGCAATACTGATATTTTAGGTATTGATATACAGGTATGACTTTACTTCTAGTTGGGTAAGGATGAATAATTTCTCTTAACCCTTTCGATACTAGAATATTTTTTGTAATTTTCCAAAAAGTGCTAATAGTTATTTACTTATTTCGTCCGAAAAGTGCTAGGCTTGCCACGGGGGCAAAGTCTAGTGTGGGAAAAAAATCTGTAAAAATACAATTTTTCTTCTCAAAATGGCTAAGGAAGGATATATTGGGCCTCGATCGTATGAGGAATGGAAAGAAACCATCGCTGTTTCTAAACTAGAACTGAGTCAACCGATATTCTTATTTAAACCCACATGATCGAAAGTCGCGCCGGCACGATATATCGTCACTGAGTGCAAGGACACACAGCAATATATCGTTGCATAGCACTGAAAGGGTTAAATGGGAAGGGATAGTCCTTCTTGTTTAAAAGGACAAGGACATTTTTTTAACGTAAATTACCTGTAGTCTCATATATTGTATTAGAAGACATTCATTTAATCATCCTCTTCAGTGGGTCCAAATAAAATTTTTGTAAAATGTTCCAAAAATCTATGTTTCTGCATATTTTTCCTATATGAACTATTACCTAAAAAACTTATTTAATCAGCCATTTGGCCTCTTAAAAACATTAAAGTTGAGAATAAATTTTTCCTCTCTTGGATATTTCATATTGAGTATTCTTTTAATATTCAGTACACCTTTGTCTGTGTGTATGCATTTGTATCTCATTTTTTTTATGGGTTTGCAACGGTTGTTTCAACCAGATAATACTAAGGGCTGTGTTGGTGAAATTTGTTTACATTACATAATTTTACAACACAAATACTTCATTCCTCAGGACTGCCATGTACTGACGTTCCATCCGTGTGGCTCAGTGGGAGAACACCTGGTACTCCACCCTCAGCTAGAGACGGGCAACTTCATCATCCGTGCCATCTGGCTGCCTGGCGCACAGACCGTGCTGGCGCTAGTCACTGCTGACTTTGTCAAGATCTATGACCTGGGCAAGGATGTGCTCAGTCCCCAGTACTACTTCCTGGTGCCCACAGGCAAGATACGAGACGTCACCTTCATCTGCCCTCAGGTATTCATTTTTTTATTCATAAAAATGTTTTTGGTTCTGCGTCCATACTCGATCGGGAACGCTCGGCAATGCCTTTTGTATACGTTCGTTTTTGCTCTAGCCTCGGTTGAAGACTGTTGGAAGTAAAAGGTTTTAATAATGTGTGGAACAGTAATTGTTGTTAGAAATCCATGAATGTAGGATAAGTTACTATACATTTTCATAGTAATGTCAACATTAAAATTTAAAATAATGGTTTTAATACAATTCTGAGGAGAAAACCACAAAATTACTGGTAGCTGCGTTGCGTACCAATTTTGTACCGAGAACCAAGGTACAAAATATTATACCGTACCGACCTTAATTTTTCTGTACCGCAGACCCCTAAAAAATACACAAGTAAATTTGCAGAAAGTTAAAACTTCAATTGAGCAATTTAAAAATAGGCTATGTATATTTTTCTCATGTGTATTGCCTTTTAAAGGATGAGAAGCCCACAATGTTGCTGATGTCGTCTACTGGGTACATCTACAGTCAGGACATGGACGATGACAGCTCAGCCAAGCATGGACCTTTCTATGTGACCAACACTTTGGATGTGTCGCATCCAGAGATCAAGGTAGGAAATATTCGCTTACCTGTACTGTTGAATATTTTGCATGTTCTTAGTTCATATAATTTACTTTATTGTAGTCATCTTTCCAAAATAAAATGTTCCTCTCACCTTTTTAAAAACAAATTTTTAGTAGTGAACTTAGTACACACCGTAGTCTCTGTTTATGCCTCTGTAGTGTATTTACTCTCTTTACACATCTTACCCATCACCTTGTTCCGCTGACAGGATGTGAACGGCAGTGTGTGTGCGGGCGGAGTGTCCGTCTACTACTCCCACACGCTGCAGCTGTTGTTCTTCAGCTACGTGCAGGGCAAGAGCTTCATCGCCCCAGTCAAGGCCCGGGACAGCGCGCTGGGGCCTGTGTTTCACATACAGCTCAGCAGGCCAGCCACCACGACGCCGTCAGGGAAAGCCAACAACGCAACATCCGGACAGCCGCAGCCTCTGTGTCAGTGGAGCGAGGTGCCTAACCATCCGGGGCTGGTGTGCTCCGTCATGCAGACTAGTGAGTAGAGCTGTGTGATTTATTAGATGATAAAATTGTCGGGGATTAAATCTAATTGAAAAGCAGATTAGGATTTGATAGTTTGTGAGAAAACTCCTGGATCATTCTTTGTGTAGACCAATGATCAGAGACCATTGCCTTTTGAATACTGTAAGTGGAAATATCTTCTGTATCCACCAGCTGTACACACTAAATCAAATGAACCACCAACAGTTTGTGCTACTGTAAAAATCTTTCTTCTATAGCTTTAAGTCTTGCTCTACCTTGATGAAAAGAGTCCATCCAGGCACAAGAAACAGCAACTTTACACCACACAAAAAAATAAACATTTAATTGTCACTGACGTAGTTTGAAACAAAGCATTTTTGAAAAAGGAAGCTCTTCTAATTACTGTCTATCAATTGTTCCACCAGCAATCATATAATGTTGTTTTCACTGTAATTAAACTGCACAGTTACTGCAATGTAACTTATCCATTCATCTAAACCATAACAAAACAGTTGGTTTTTTTTTCAAATAAATAAATTGAAGACTCGAGTAGATGCACAGTTGCTACATGATAATACTTTTTTGATCATATTTGAGCATTATCTTCTCTTTGTTATCTTACTCTGGTAAATCTGTTTTGATAAGTTTCTCTTTCATTAATTCTCCAGAGATGATATTCAATTATGTGATGTACAGGCAACAACCCTGTGATACTGATGGTGAAGCCAGACACAGTGTTGATACAGGAGATCAAGGTAGTGCCAGTGAAGGCAAAGATCATGGACACTGTGGCCATCAGACACCCGTCATCAGGGTCTGACCATCGCACCACGCTCATACTGCTGTGTGAGGACGGCAGTCTGCGCATATACATGGCCGCCATGGACCACACAGGTACACTGCAAGATGCTGTGTAGAACATTGTAGTTTTAGATGGCATAACAAATATTATTTGTCAGTATGGTATGTTTTTATGATCGCTTTTTCAATGTTACGGCGGTTGTGAGTTTCGGTTAGTGGTCACTTGGTGCATGATATTTTTGGGTAAAATTGGGCCAACAGTTGGCTTAAGAGGATGGTTTGAGCAGGAAGTAATTTTTGGCGCAAGCTCGGGTCAGGTCAAACCGAAATAAGCTTTTTTTGACTATTGCAAAAATGTCCTAATGGAAAATGTTGATTTGTTTCTGTAACCTGGCAAGATTTTCTTGATTTTGCCTTGACCACGGAGACGTTTAAGATTTCAGCTTAAGAATTGTCTTCAGCTACCAACACATCACTATTACTAACCAACATGCATTGTTATAGGATACTGGCTGTCTCCTGCAATTCAACCCATCAGCACTATGTCTAATCTAAAATCTTCTAAGAAGAAGAAAACACCTAAAGTGAACAAATCTCCAGGTAACGATAACTATCTTTTGACTATTAGTGTAATGAGGTCTTTTCAGGTGTTGTAATGAAGTCACATACATTTTATTTAGATGATAAGAAATAAAGATAATTAATTACACGAAAGCAATGAAATAGTACAATTTATATTACCAAAGATAATGTGTTGGGCGAAATTGGCTAATAAGAAAATAAATAAGTATAATACATTGAAACATTACTTTTACCGCAATTAAACATTCTTTAAAATTGTGTTCAGCTGATCTATGATGGTACAAAATCTATTAGGAAATATGTATATTTAAAACAATAAAGAACCCTTTTGTTATTGACCTTGTTTTCCAACTTTCCTGTTTGTAGGCGCAGTCACTTTTCCCGTGGACTTTTTTGAGCACAGTACTTTGCTCAATGACGTAGAGTATGGAGGAAACGATCTTCTCCAGATATACAACGCTCAACAGATCAAGAATAGACTCAATACTACAGGTAATATTTATAGTTTGTTGAGAAACTGTCTCATCTCTTTCATTCTTCATTCATTTCTTTCCTTTAAGTTCAAAACATAATGTTATACTTAAATTAAGTTAGGATATGGCCAAATTTTACTTTAGAAATAAATTTCATTGACAAGAGTGTACCGGTATTCTTATCTGAATATTTTTCAGGCATGTATGTTGTGTCAACAAAGTCCACTGGTTTCAACATTGAAATCACCAACAATGACGGGACGCAGGTCATCACTGGCATTAGAGTTCTGCTCGGCAACCAAGATGTTCAACGAGTTCCAGGATATATTGAGGTTAGGCTGGTTCATGTCTCAATAGCCTACTCGATAAACATTTATATTTATTCCTCCTTTTTACACTGTGTATTTTCTTAGCCATAGTTTCTTAATGACCAATAACCTCTTTGATTGATCCTTTTGGTAGGATATCAACCGTAATAAAATAGTGGAGTTCCAGGAAAGGAGCACTAAACTTTCTAAGAAGTTGAATGTAGTAATGGTCTTAAATTTTAGACACATTACTATCTCACAGTAGTTTTCTTGGTTTTAAGAAAGCTCCCTCCCAATGAATGGTTTCCTATTCATACTCCTATACAACCTAGCTCCAGCCAGGTGGTTAGTGCTCCCCTGGTAATCAGAAGGTTTCCAGTTCGATTCTGAGAAATGTAAAAAAAAATTTTATGGTTCAAAACTGGATCCAGTTGATCTCTGGGCTTTTAATACATGATCTAGGCTAGAGACCCTGCTGATTTTAGTCAGTAACAAAGCTGTCATCTCATTAATTCAACACTCATTGTTCACTAATCTCCCCTTTAAAATACCCGCCTGGTGTAGCGGTACTTTTAAAAATCCAATCTAATCTGATTTCCAAAAAGAAACTTATCCGAAACTCCACATGCAGTAGTCCATTGGATACACAAATAATTAAGAAGTAATCCCTAAATTTATCATGCTTAGTGAAAAATTACTAACAATATTCAGTAGTTACACTGATGGTTGATTCTAAACTATACCACATTGCAGGTATGTGGACGCACCACACAGACTGCAGTAGCTCGCAACAGGTGGTTTGACTTGCCTTTGACTCGAGAGGAGAGCTTGCAAGCTGACAAGAAACTGACTGTCACCTTCGGCCCTTCGCAAGACCCCGAGGGAGTCACAATGGTAGACTCTATTAAAGTGTAAGTGTGAGATTTTTAAATCACTAGTAGGGTAGTGCTTGCCTTTACAGTAGACCCTCTTTTAACTAACCCTGGATCAATTGCCGCTCGTTAACCTTTGCTCAGGGAAAAGGTTGGCTTATCTACCAAACTTTTATAAAAATATAGAGATTTCTGTTCTCATCCGTATCACAGTGATAAAATAGATTTGTTTTCCTTTATGTCCATTTTTTATACAAACCTGACTGTTAAATTTGATCAATTTTTTTCTAAATTTCCTAACTGATGGATTCAATAATAAATCTGTGAATTGAGCAAAATAAATGGTTTTTTCAATGTTTTGATTCATCGGCAAAACTTTTTATTCCAAAGTTAATTTTTCTAATTTTTTTTAGTATGCTCATTCATATTAAACTTGTATCCATGTTTAGACCTGTAGAATAATTCCATGCTTCTGTGTTTGTAGCTATGGAAAGTCCAAGGACCAGTTTGGCTGGCCGGAGGAGACAGAGGAGGTAACCAGCAACACAGTAGTGCCAACCCCAGCAACTGCTGGCACCTCGGCTGAGACTACTGACACTGCTACCAACTTCCCACCTACCATCACGTCTCTTGACAAGTAATGTGTACATTTTTATTTAACTTAATATTTTTTTACTTTTTTGTCTTAGGACACTAAGACCAGCTCAGTCCCCCAATATATTTTTTTACTTAGAGACTGACGTGATTGTAGTTTTAGTTCAGGATAGGGCAGGTTTTCCCCCTTCCTTATTTTTGGGATGGAAACGGGACTGAATGTTTTTTCCTGTTGAACAAAGAAAAACTTAGTTTGTTTTGAAAATTGTGAGCAAAAATTCTTGCAAATAATAATAACGACAAACAAAATAAATTTTGAGTTTTTATTGAATTTTTACGTCGATTATCTCCTGGAATTACAGGGACATCATTGTTACGGTATCTTCAACATATCCCACAATATTGGGGACAACACCATCGTCAACCCCCATGGCGGTCATACCCTCAACATCTCCCTCAATCACAGAGACATCAACATATTCTCTAGGAAAAAAAACAAAATCGTGGACATTTCCTGCAATCTCAAAGACATCATCATTATCACTCTCAGTTGTGACAAAATCTCTGTCAATCGAAACAAATCCCACCCCAAGAAAATATCTAATTAAAATTAAATGTAATCATGCTCCTATTACTCACAAAAATTTCATGAAATTTTTAGACTTATCCTAGTTTGTTGAATTAGGGATGGGTCGGTTCTAGGTTTTCTCCATTCCCATAAAAATAAACATTTTAAGACCAAAAATTGATGGTAATGTTCGATTCTTTTGATACAGTTCAACAAGAAGTAATTTCCACTAAGTTTTGTCTAGTATATTTTTAAAGCTTGTCTTTTAAAATTTTGACCAATAACTACTTGTTGTAGGGTGGTGTGTGGTATACTGGAGGTGTTGGACAGCACTATACTACTCATGAGTGGAGATCAGCAGAGCAAGGTGCCAGTGTCTACCCTCACTTCACTGGTGTCTTACTTGCTGATCCTGCCTACAGCTTCCTGTGTACAGCGACATGTCAAGTCTGTACTGGCCGCACTGCATCCCACACGACAGTCGTACCACAACTACAAGGTGAGGGTCACAGTAAACTCTCATTTGGGGCCCTGAGTGATAAATGTGCTACTTCATAACTTTCGGTCAAACCCTGTCTCTCACCCACTCGGCTGCAATGGCACAGTCATGGTTGCAGGCTACTTTATAAAGTACTTTATTAAGCACAGTTCAGATTAAAATAACCTGGATTAGGTAATGAAGGTCTTTCTATTTCCTTAATAGAAGAATAGGCTTAGGCTTATAATATAAAAATCAGATGAAGTTATGGTGATTTATCCTCGATTAGCTAATTAAGAACCAGAGGTTTTAAAATTGAAAAGTGATCTATTTAAAAAAATTTTTTACATAATGTAACCAAGAATAACTTGTGACTGAGGGGATTCTCTTTTCCTTTCCTAATGTCTTGCTAATGTATTTTAATATTTGTAGTCTTTTGACCTTGTGTAGAACTAGAATTTAATTTAATAGAAGAGGGACATTCTATCAAGCTTGTAAACGCTAACCATTAGGGTTATTAAGACACATAATTAGTAATATACTTTTTCCTTATGTTCTGTTACTAGACACAAATAATCAAATCTAACAAAATGTACATATACTATGTCAACAAAACAAAAGAACAATATCCTAAACCAATGTAACGGTAATCAATCAATCAATCAATAAAATCTTGTAATGTAACTGAAGAATTGTAGGAAATGTGTATCAAAGTTTCAATTCAACAAGTAATAATGTTGATTGTTGATTCATAATTAACAATTTTACAAATTTGTCTGCAGGACCAGGTGTTACTTAGTTTCATATCCAAGTCGCTGGCACAGCTGCGTCAGGTAGAGAACGCCAAGGACCTGGACGCTGAGGCGTTCTACCGCCTGGTGCTTATGACCAGAGCAATTGCTGTCACCAGACCTCAGAATCTGGCCAAGAACGCTACGTACGAGAGTTCATCAGGTCAGTGGTGATATCTGGGAGTGGCACCAGAATGGCTAACTGTTGGTGCTGGAACAACAATACTGCACCGTAGATAACATTGTCCACATTTACTTGTGCTGTTTTATGTATTTAGTAGAACAACATTTACACTAGTTATTTAGATATTTTGTAAACTAAAAGTTGTGTTAAAATTAATTTCGTACGCCCCATAGTGGCTCAAGGAACAAAAGAGTTGCCTTTGGAAATAGATCAGCTAGTTTATCTGAGGAAATTAATTCAAGGTTCCTGGGGCTTATAAATACACAAACAATATGCAGGATAACAACACAGTTATTGAGAGGTGTGCAACATTTCCTGGAGAATTGGATTTGTTGCTAACCTAGTGGTACCCGTCTTGGACATCGGTGGAATGGTATGGGTTCAATCTTTGGCATTTCCACAAAAGTTTCATGGGTTTAGTTTGTTTACCCTCTAAGTGTTTGTGATTCGTTTACAAAGTAAAGTGCTGCAGGCACAGGAATGAACAAAGACAAATTATTCGGTTTGCAATTTGCATAGAATTTGTAAGGCAGGGCTTCATGGCTTTGTGCCTTTATGTAGGTTATTTTTTACATCTCTCTTCATGTTTATTTTTAATCATTTATAGCTTTTCTCATTGGATGCTGGTAGACTAAACATTTGTTAGTTGTTTTACTCTACTGTGTATTTTTGTTGTAGACTCTCAAAACAAAGGACCAGAGAACTCCAAAGAGCTGCTGCACCAGTTGACAGAGATTATGTGGAAGCTACATGCAGTGAGACCTGCAAACCCTGCACTTGCGTCTGTCTGTATACCAGGTGATGTAGATAGACCTTTTTGTCTACAATTAATTGTCATACAAAGCAACATTTGTCTACTGAAGTTAGATTGCTTAACAGTGTTTTTTTTGTTTTGTAAGTAGTTTTTTTAGTTTTGTAGTCTGATGTGAATGACCAATGAAATAAACATTGTATTTTTTTTCTTAAGCTTAACAATACTTAACAACTAACATCTATCTTCCAACAGGTCTGACCCACGTGGAGGCCACTATACACTGCATCGTAGAGATGATCCACTCATACACTCTAGTAGACGGAAGTGACAGCACTGTCTCACTGGCCGTCAAGCTATACCTAGCACTGCTGTTGTGTCCAGACACGACAGTCAGCTTCAGCGCCAAGCAGGCGTTCATACGAGTATTGCGGCCGAGACTCAAGCGACGCAGGGTGTTCATCCCCTCCCCACCACACTGCAGCACGCCAGGTCAGCTCGGTAATGTACCGAGCCGCACTCCTAGTTTTGGTTTTTGTGGAGTTTAAGTTGGTTTTTGGAGTAAAGAATCAAGTGTTTGTAAATTTGTCTACACTACTTGTAACAAAGGTTTTGAAAGTATTTTGGACATGAAATGTGTCAAGAGAAGTATTTCGAATTCTACAGATATTTTAAAAAGTATTTGATATAATTGTCTGATAAACGTAGTCAAAAGCATTAAATCCAAATCCAATCCAATCCAATCCATCCATGAATATTTCTTAAAAGTAATGTTAAATCAAATTACAAGAGAGAATATACAAATTACAAAAGAATCGTGTGAACCTTGTCTCTATGTACAGGAGCTGCAGAGTCAGAGAAGGCAGGTCCTGTGTCTCAACCGTCACAAGAGTCCTCGGAGGCGGACCAGGCACACTTTGAGGTGGATGCTGTGGAGCCCATGGTGCTGCTGGGCGGAGGCGCTGGTAAGTCATTCCATCTTAGCATCAGTAGAGTGCCCAATCTGAATACAGAATCCTTTGAAAAGATTCAGATTCAATGTTTGTTTTGCTCAATCTGAATCCGCCTTAAAATTTAAAAAGTGTATTTCATTAAAAAATGTCAATTGCCTGTGCAGTAGCTGGAGGTAGTGTGCCGGTCAACATGCAGGTGCTGTTGGGAGCTGCAGGGTTCGCTCCTTTGCTTGATATCCCTCCTGATGCGGACGACGAGACCATGGTAGAGCTGGCTATAGCTCTGAGTCTACAGGACCATGAGGGTGCGGCCAATCTGCAGAGTATCACACATGGGTTAGCAAACCTGCATAACCTGGCGGGGCCTGCACTAGAGGTAGGCAGGCACTGCTTCATCAGATAGGTGATAAGTACGGTAGTAAAGATTAGTTAATGCACAGAAAACTCGCTTATGGGACAACCATGTGCTTTTAGCTCTAGTATGTTGTTCTGGAAATATACTTGTGACAAGCAATGAACAGCCCTAGCAGCGAGCACTGCGCAGAAATTCCTATCACACAGGGTGTAGGGTCTTCCTCCACCATGAGCGTTGTAGTACATGCAAGGGGAGAGGGGGTGGTGTTGGGCTTTGTCCTGGACACCATTACTAGTGCTAGACATCACTTAAGTGTACCTTAATTCTCTGCAGTCAATATTAGTTTTTGAAAAAAATATCACTTGGCTTAGAAATAAATTAAGGGTTAGGAAAGGAATACACAATGAACTCACCCAAGAAAAGAGTTTTAGGCCGTGGACAGTCCAAAAAACAATCACATTTGATTCGATATTTTGCTTCTATTTTTATCTTAAGAAGAAATTAGTAGAGTAGCAGTAGAGCAGTATAGTCTACTCTGCTTTTGCAGGTGCTGGCCACTCAGGGCCTAGCCCAGGTACCAAACCCTGCAGGCACCAGTCAGGAGGCCGGCCACTACAGTGACACCACGGCCAGCGCAGGTGCTAGTGATGATGAGGGCTCTACAGCAGCGACTGATGGTAGCACACTACGCACTTCTCCTGCTGAACAGGTTAGCAAATAACAGAAGAATAGGTTGTAACTTTGAATATTTATTGTTGTGTATTTTTATTAGTTACTTACCAACAATTGACATGAAACACAACACAACAACAACACAACAACAATTGACAATTGACATGGGTTGCAAATGAAGAGTTTCAATGGCAGAAGTTTTTGTTTGGACTCTTTGTTTTCAGTTTTTGAAACAGTTATTTTATAGGAAAATTAGAAGCACTGTGTGATCAACCAATTATTTTTACCTGTCCATGCCTAATTAAAATGAAATGTGTAAAGACTACTTCTCCCTTTTGATCCAGCCTCCGGTGACGAGTGATTTTGCATTATGTGTGAAAATGTTATTCAAATAAAAACAACACTAGTCAGCATGATTGATGATTGTATTGTATATCAGGGAGGCAGTGAGAGTGGTGGCAGTGGTGTAGACAGCATCACTGGAGAACACAACTACAGCATGTCCGGTCGCAGCTCAGCCTACGGAGACAACATACAAGAGAACCTGGTGGGGGCTAGGAGTGAAACGAGCTCTTTGGGCGCTCCTGCTGGCTTCCAGGTGGGGCTCTAACATTCATTAGTAAAAAAAAATAAATCAAAACATAAGTTGACAAGATAATTTTTTTTATAAAAAAAATCACACAACTGGGTATGAGTCATGATTTTCAAGGTTAAACCTTTCACCTCAATACAGACAGCATCTGTTATCACTGGTCTAAAAAAGGTATTGAGGCATAATTAATTAACGATCCCTGGGGTTCAAAGGGTTAACATATTTTATCTATTGGTAAACAGATTCTTTGAGGGTTGAAGACGTTTCATAGTTCCCATTGCATTGTAGCATAGACCAACCAACACAAGTAGACTTCTCATCCCATTGTAAATTTTGAAGCACGTTTTTCGTGTCTAGTTCATGTACGTGACACTGGGCGCTAGTGTCAAAAAAACTTTCTTTCTATTAATTTAGGGTTAATTTCTTGATTTGTGCTTTACTGTTTGGTTATATAACTAGGGGACAAGTTATTGTTTATGATTAGATCGTATTATTTGGTTAAACGATGTTTTAAATGGCTATAATAACGGGAAACAAATTGTAAACAAAACACGACCTCTACATAAACCGTACAGAACTAACAATAAAATTGTCTTCAGCTGTTCCATTAGGATGAGAAATCTACTAAGGGAGTATGTTTTATCTATAGTTGTAGTAAATCACCTTAGTTTCTAGAAAACAAACTCCTTATTATAGAACTCTGTTTTATTATAATTATTGTTGCCTTATTGTTAAGACCAGAACTAACCAATTTCCACTTGATTTCTATATAAAAATGAAATTTGTAAATATTTCTTAAATTTATTTTGTTACGCTTCCTTACAATTTCCATACAAATCATCTTGTCACATTTACCCGTTAAGAAAACCCACCATTCCCTTCCATTCCCACTGTAAACGTAAAGCATAAACTAGGTTCAAGATCATCTTCAAACCTAACATTTGAGGTATCCTTGCAAATATCTACCCAACCCATATTTCCAAATAATCCCCCAACTACAAATATTCCACCTTCGTAATTACCTGCAATGTAGTTTTCTCTGTTGCAGAACCAAGAGCCAGATGGCACTGAGGTGGAAGCTGAGGTAGAGACGGAGGGAGGCATCAAGCTGCATGACCTCAGACTCAGCATCCTGGAGAAGCTGATACAGTTTGTACCCAAGCTGACTGAAGTGGGCGGCGTCAGAGCAATACCCTTCATGCAGGTATGTTTAGTCAATATATTTGATGTTTTCTAACTGTCTAGCTTAGCAATTGTTTTTTTTCAAATGAGGGTGTAAAATGCCATCTCATTTTTTGGATATGCCGGGGATTGAACCTATTCCTCTCGCACTGAGGCCAGAGATGTTAACCTTTAGGCTAGTAACACACCCCTATTCATTGAACCACAATAGTAAATTTAAAGGTTTCCCTATATGTTTTCTCAAGTTGCCATTTGTTCATTATTGTTTTTTAAGGTCTTCTAACAGATATGATGCTGTTATTAGGATAAGTATTTGAAAGTCAAGATTAGTAAAGGACGTTGACTGAATGAGATGATAGCTTTTTTACTCAAAGTTCAATGATCTAGCTGATCCAGCTTTGATGACAGCTGGATCCAGACAAGAACCATAAAAAACTAATGGATTTAGTCAGGATTTAACCGGCTACCTGTTGATTACCTGATCAGCATTCGCTTTAAGAGAAAAACTAGTTGCATAAGTTAACTCATTTAGTCCGCAATTTTGAACCCCATAGACGGGTGAAGTAATCCTCACCACCCTTTCATATTCTTCAGAATTCACATTTAAACACTACGCTAACATTTTCAAAGTTGTTCCGATGATGAAACTAATACTATTGTTGGCTCGCAGGTTGTGCTGATGTTGACGTCAGACCTGGATGGTAACGAGGAGCGTGATCGTGCATGTCTAGAGAACCTGTTGACAGCTGTGATTGGTGAACTGTCCATGCGTAGTCCTGACATGTCCGACGTCTGCAAGAGAACGCCTCAGAGAGAGGTGCACCTGGTCATCATGCGACTGATCAGTGAGTGCCAACCAGTGTGTTATTTACCATGTTGAATTGTGTTAAAGGGATGCTTGCAAATTTGACATGGAAATATTTAGTTTTTATTTTGAATTGTTTAATTTTTTATTTTTTGCAAATGTTGATAGCAGAAACTTTTTTTTCACAAAAATTTTGTTGCAGTGTGAATTGATTCTGCTTGGTACAGTTGAGTGTGCTTAATTCTAACTTCTATCATTCAATATCTTTATTATTCTTTTATCCCATCCTTTGAACTACCATATATAATCAGTGTGAAATACATGGGTTATTTGAATACTTTTTTGACGATTAATTCAATTTTTTTACATTAAGAACAGCTGGAGTATAACAAGTTCAATGAGATGGAAACAAAACACTGCACAGTTTTGGTTCAAGACCTACTCCTGTAGCACATTACCTTGTCAAGGTCATTGCCAGCTTTTTCTTCCATACTCCCTCGCTACACTTGCCTTCACATGTGTTCTTTTACCTACCAACCTTTGTTTTTATAGTACTACCAAGGTCCATCAGTTGATTATTTGTGTACCACTTACAAGTCATATGAGTTTGGTGTTTTTTAGAATTTTTTATTTGTTTTTTTTTAGGCATGGTTCACACTGAAAAATCAATCTAAAATACAACGTCTAACAAATCTTATCTTTGGTTATTGTGGCGGAAAATAGCAGAGATCGATACCCTTTTAATTTACTGAATATATGTGTTTCTAACAGTCGTGCAATCAAAAGTGTAACTTTTCCATTTTCAGCTTTATCACAAAACTTATCTAATTCCAAAGTTTGTATAGTTTAAGTTTAATTACTTGGTGTTCACATTATCCAAGCTACGCTGTTGTTACTCTATTGCTCACCTGGGGTTTTGTTCTGCAGGTGTTCTAATGTCCAGATCCAAGTCCAGCAGCAAGTTCAACACAGACAACTGTGGCTTCATCTCTCAAGTGACAGCCAGGATGTTACAACAGGCTGGAGTCATCGACTACTGTCTACAGCTGCTCAAGCAGTTCCTTTCCTTCTGGAAGGCGTAAGTTGTGCCTTGAGTTTTTGAAAGGCCTGTTAGTATTCTGTTGTTCTACGATGTTTTCTGAGCCTGTCAAAGTGATTTACAGATGTTAGGTTCAGGTTTATAGGACCTTTGTGTTTAGTTTTTACACAGCAAATTTAACTTAGCTGTGTAGCATTTCTATAAACCCCCATCAAATGGTTGTCCAGGTTAAACAATGTCCTTATTCATGGGGCTTGGTAGTGTCAACTGTAGTTGTAGCATAACACTTCTGATTGTCAAACAACATTTAACAAACAAGTGTTCTCCGGCAGGAGTGGAGGTGAGGAGTCGTCAGGCACTGTAGGCGGGGGAGTGTTGAAGCCTCACCTGAACATGTCTCCGCCTGACATGTCCCCGTTCTTCCTCAAGCAGTATGTCAAGGGCCACAGCAACGATGTGTTCAAAGACTACCCCCAGCTACTGACTGAGATGGCGCTGAGGCTGCCCTACCAGGTGCAGAAACACTCCTGCTCACTCATCACATTCGAACAGGTCAGTGCTGGAGTTCAGGAATCGTAGCTTGTGTAATTGTGGTGTAGTATTTGCAGTCAAGATGTGTCAATATTCAATGCTTATGTTTGTCTTTAATTCTTCTTCTTCTGTCGGGTGTCGGTATCGGCGGAATCAGGCGAAATCGACATTTGGCAATCGATTCTTGATACCGATATTCCTAGAATCGGCAATGTCCGAGTATTGGTGGTAGCGATAATTGACACTTCCCTATCTAAAACTCATTTTGGAGTCCTAAATTAGTTTTAAATATGCATTGGGACGTAATCGTTGCATCGGGACTTAATCGATGCATCGGTCTTTTTCGATGCATCGAGGCCAAATCGATGCATTGTGATTTCGATGCATGCTGAATCTAATCGTGATTCGATGCATAGAATCAAATCGAATCAAAATTTTGATGCATTTTCAATGCATCGCACACCCCTAAACTGAAGTGATATCACATTTAGTCACTCAAACAAGACTGACAAACTCAACAACACAGATCAAAGGATCATCAATTAATAGTATTTACCCCCAGATTATTGAAACTAGAACTTTTTAAAACGTCAAAATGTAATGTTGTTGTTGTGGCAGGCCTGGTTCTACTTTTTGTGCGAGTACATGATGACCCAGCAGGCTCCGTTTATAAGACGACACGTTCGCAAACTGCTTCTGTTCATCTGTGGCACCAAGGAGAAGTATCGACAACTCAGAGACCTGCACTCCCTTGGCTCTCATATCAAGGTAATTCACCTCTACTCTACTAATGTTCAAAACAACTAAAATAAAACAACAACGTTTGCACATTTTTGGCCTTTGGATCATGTTTATTCAAATAATAATGGTGACTGTTGAAATAAAAAGTAGATCTGGTGACTGTAAAACCAGGGATTGCTACCAGGAAAATTGCTCAAATCTTTTTCCTTGAATTCTGCAGCCATGCTGATTTGTACTATATTTCAATCACCGAATTATCATATGAGTTATTGTGTTTAATGAATACTCTACTGTATTGTACTGTTGTATTGCAGGCTGTACAGCAGTGTTGTGACAACGGAGGGTTCTCTGTTGGAGGGAGTCATCCGTTCAGTCTCAGCTTGTCCTATGATGCCCTAGTAGAGCTGATAGAACACCTCAAGGCCTGTGTGGAGGTAGCGTCCTCACGCATCATCAACTGGCAACTCTACTGTCTGAGACACGAAACCATCCTGTCGTTCCTGCTGCAGGTATGTTGTTTGATGTAAACTGGAATTTAAGAATTGACTTAATTGATGGGTTTGGTTTGCTTTCCTTTAAAAGTGTTTGTAATTCTATCTACAAATTTCACTATCAAAGGCACAGAGAAAAATAACCTCCGGCACAGCAAACCAGCAGACTATGCTAAATTGCAAATTTCCATTTTCCTGATTGGATTTTAACTCAAATATTTCCCTGAACATGTCAGATTTATTCCCCATCTAAATAACATTATTATATCTTAAGAGTACTAAGATTTGCTGCTTCGGGGAAAAGAACAAGTTTTTTTCAGTAAAATGTTTGTAGTATTGTATATCAAAACTGAAACTGGTTTTATACCTGAAACTAAATAGGTAGTTTTATTTTGAATTAATAATTAATCTAGACATGCAGGAGGGACTCAAAGACTTCAGAGAAGAAAGGAACTATTAAATTTGGCCGATAATTCTGTGCCAGAGTTTTATTGATTCTTGACTTGATTTTCAAAACAATTTTACTATTCGTTGTTTCCTCATATCACGTTCTGCCTAACTGATTATTGAGTTGTATTGTTTTTTTGTGCAGGTAAGCTGTCTGTTGGACGAGGTTGTGGCTCAAACCATCCTACAACTGCTCCAGTGTGCCATCTGTCCAGTAATACCTCAGGCTAGCCAGGTAAACAGACTGTAGCCTCTTACTAAAACTCTTACACTTTAAACTGAGTTTAAAATCATTGTTGTCCAAAATGTGTACATTAAAACCCTGCTTAACTGAAATAATGGGAGGTAAGACCGTTTGACTCACTGAGTTTTCAGATAAAGTTAAGCAATAGTTGCATTCCTAAATGTTAATTTGTCAAGTATTGTATATTGTATTTTTAAATCCCTAACCCTTTGAAGTGTAGATTAATTTGTGTTTGGTAAATGTTTGTCCATGTAGGTTAAATGTTTCACAAGTTTGTGTCCAATGAAGATGGTCGTCTGTCAGCAATGTTCCCTTGTATCGTTTCTCTCATTGTGCGCTTATATTTATTCTGCCCTGAACAATTTTTGGTGTTATACTTTATACTAATTTTCTTACAAATTTTTCTTAAATTTGTTTAATATTGTGTTTTCAAAATCATACTGCCAATCTCAATATTTTTTTGTTTTGCGGCGTTGTATTAACTACATCAGATTAAAGACATATTGTTAACCTGGAAATTTTAGATTTGGTTTAACATTTTCAATTCCAAGCTTACTTTTACTGTAACAAAACGTCTTTATATAGAACTTGAACTACACTCTGAAGTTCATCAACCCCTTAAAGTTTGACAATGCCTGAGGCACCAATGGGAACCCCAAAAGTCAATATGTGGTTGATGCATTAGGGGTGGATTAGTCAATCGATTCCCTCGCCTAATCTAACCTTTCCAATCCTCTCAGAGTGATAAGTCAGCCAAGAACGGCAACACTACAGGCAGCAGTGGCAGTGGCAGTGGCAATGGTAGTGGCAGTGGAAGCGGAGGAGGCAGCAAGACAGAGAAGGAGGCTACCACAGAGACAAGTGAAGAAACCACCAACTGTGCAGCTCTGGTCAAACAGCTTAACAAGTGTGTGGAGAGAGATCTGCTGACAAGGTTCATCCGTACGTTCCTGCTGGACACCAACAACACCAACATCCGCTGGCAGGCTCATGCATTGGTCGTGGCTATATACAAGTGAGTGAAATGCTAAGACTGTTGTTAAGGTTGAATGTTGTGTGTGGTCAGATAGCTAGCCCAATGACCAAATTAAAAACACCGATAAAAGTCAGCAGCATTGGTAAAAAAGGTGTGAGTAATGTCTGCTTATTTGTCAGTTTTAGTAAGCAAATTTGAAACTAAAATACTTCCGAGCTGGTAGGAAGATCTTGTTATGATGGCTCTCAATTTATATTTGTGAAACTCCAGTACAATTGATCGGAATAAAACTACAGTCTTGGTGAATCAGTGTCTCAACAGGTTGAGGGACTGAGGCAGGGAAGTTGTAGGTTTGTTTCTCTGTGGCACGACTACTCGTCAAGCTCGTCAAGTCTGCCAAGCTCTTAAAATCTCAATGGACTCAATGGTCAGCTAGATTGCAATGCATGTTTTTCATGTTAAAAGCAAATAAAGACATATCATTTCATTTCAAAATAATCCAGTGTATTCTTAACAATAATCTTTTATCGTTAAGCAATGTTCCCCAAGTATCATTTTGTAATCCTCTCTTTGTCTTTATATGGGGACTAAGTTGTACCAGAGTAATTCACCTAACCATCATTGGTTTTTTGTGTGGTAGAAACTCAGACAAGGCAGAGCAGGAGACAGTGCTGGACTTGATGTGGTCGCTGTGGCCCAACCTGTCCACCTACGGTCGCAAGGCTGTACAGTTCGTAGATCTGCTGGGCTACTTCTCCATCAAGTGTACCAGTGTCTCAGCCAAGGTAACCTAGCTATGACTTAAGTCTGTCAAATAATTAGGTTAAAAGAAAAGAAGTTTTGGATATCCAAGTGACAGAAGAATTTGAATTATTTAAAAATTTAATAGGGGTCTGCAGGCCAGACTATTTATCTTTGAGTCGGTTTGGGTCAAGAATTTTGGCCCTTGGGTTACTGGTCAAAATCGATACGCTGTGGAAAGTATTGATTATAAAAAAATGTTAATCAAAAGATCTTTCACAGTCATGTCAAAATCCGGATCGTCTTTTGTGATCGCGTTAAAATGAAAGGGGCGCTATAATGGTCTTCCGGGTTTACGGAAAAATCATTAATGAAGCACATTTTCTGCGGCCACCGCAATATCTTTATCATCTCGATTGTGGAAAGATACCGTTTTGGTTCACTTTCTGCGATTTATAAGATAAGAGCTTTGTTTCTTTTGACCCAACCCGAGCATGGCAGAAAATTATTTCTTGCCCGAACCCCCTCTCAGGGTTCTTTTGGTGTGACAAGACCCAAAATGTATCAGGGACCAGCAGATTCCAAAAATTTAGTTCATTTTCTAAATTGTTCTCATTATGTTTATATCATCTAGTTTTAACGCATTAACAGTTATGATTTTATTTTGAATTTCTTTAGTTCACAATATAAATTACTTAGTGTAAAACTTCTTCCTTGACATCTGCTCTTTAACTCTTCTCCTATCTTCATCAACTCCATTGTCCTAGCAAATCTCACCTTGTCCAAACCATCTTAGTCTTACTTTTTCTATTCTATTAAACCACCTTCAGCTAACTTCTCTTCTGAGTACTTCATCCTCACCTTCTTGTTTTGCACTGAATAGTCCTAAATATCTCACTTCTCGAACTAACTTATATTCTACCCAATACAAGTTTTGTAGCAATCCTATTGATCCACCTGTAGATTGCTAGGTTCTACCTCTAACTGGTGATTCTGTTCAGATGAACGAGTATATAGAGCAAGCGGTCGGCGTGCTGCACAATCAGAACCAGCTGTTGTCCCATCACCCCAACGCCAACCTGTACACTCACCTAGCGCAGTACGTGGAGCTGGACGGGTTCTATCTGGAGAGTGAGCCGTGCCTGGTGTGTAACAACCCTGAGGTGCCGTTCTCTAGCATCAAACTGTCCAGCATCAAGGTACATGGACAACGATTACAGAAGTGTTCAAGCTGTTATGTTTTTTTTTTTGTTGTAAAGTCTGAACTAATCGAGCTCACATACCCAAGGTGAGCTCTAAGTGAAAAATCATAGTTTTAGAGGATGGGAGTGTGATGGGAATTTTGCATATACTCACAATTTGTAAAAAAGTTTTTGTTACTATCGCTGGAGTAGCTTACAATCATGCCTGGCCAGCTTGTTGGCATGATTGCATCGTGCCGCCTATCATTGTGATAGTTAATGAGTTTAACGACGTAGATCGAATCTCTCCCACAAATTTTGGAAAACATAAAAAATATTTTCTTCTCTCCAATTAAAAAAATTATAAGTGTTTGCTCACTATTTTATTGTTTTTCATTTGCAAATACTTAAGCTATATTAATTTCAAATTCTTTTACGAGTTTTTACTTAATTTAAATATATCCATGGTATGTTTGAATACCTAACTAACAGATTTTGGTTTATTCAATTCAATTCAATTCAATTCAATATTTCTTTATTCATTAAAGCACAAAGTACTTGAATAGTGTCACTCTCCTACATGTTTTTACATTACAATATTCTTACATTCTATAGATAGGTACAAAGTTCTTAAAATCTAACATAAGTTTATACAAATTAAAAATTAACGCTCCTTCTAAAATTTTAAAAGTTCATCAAGGGAATACAATACCTTGTTGATGAGAAATGTTTTGAGACCCCTTTTAAATCCCACCATGCTTTTTGGTTTCTTATTAGAATTATTTTTGCAACATAAACGATGATTTGAATTGGAAAGAGAGATTTCATGGGCATGGGGGTTGGGTGTGTTGTCTAGTGTTAAATTTTTCAGTATAGGAGTTCAATTCCCAGCGTTCTCACAAACTATTGTTTTATCTTAATAGCACTTGAATCAGTTTCAAGCAAAATGGCAATGACAAAACAATAGCAGTAACAACAGCAGCACGTTTCAATTTGAGGACATATTAGCACTTTGCTCAATATTCATGTTGGTTTGCTCAATAATCGTGTTGGTTTCTAGATTGACTCCAAGTTTACTACGACCACCCAGATAGTGAAGCTAGTGGGAAGCCACACAATCAGCAAGATCACACTCCGCATCGGAGACCTGAAGCGCACCAAGATGGTTCGGACGATCAACATTTACTACAACAACAGGACTGTCCAGGCAGTGGTCGAGCTCAAGAACAAACCAGGTTAGTGGAAATAGTGGTTTGGTATGTGGTCTTTAAAGTAATGAGGAAAAGTAGAAAATGCCTGATATGAGGATACGACTCACAAAAGTTTCACAGTTTTAAGCCAACTTTGTTCTAGATAAGTTTTATCTCTACAGACACTAGACAGGTAAAATCCTCATGATTTGATACCAAACCAGAGTGAGAAAAGATTTAAACCCTCCATCTGTGGTGTTGTCTTCTGGTCAGAGAGACAATTATCAATTATCAATCATCAATCATCAATCATTAAGATGGGGACGCCACTTAGGTGCGTATTTTAACCCAAATATGAGTGAAGGATGAGTGTAGAATGGTGTGAGATGATCTGTGTAGCTTTGTTACTGACTAAGATCAGCTGTTTCATTAGCCAGGATCATTTATTTAAAGCCCAATGATCAGGAACAGCTGGGTCCAGTTTTGAACCATCAAAAAGCTACTGACTATCTAATAAGACAATCTTACACCACTTGGCTATTAAACAGACATAACTGTCTATAGAATTAGACGCCCTGATTAACCAAAAGTCTAAGGATAGTAGTTTTAAACTGTATTTCCAGGTTGCATCACATAAAATCTAGTTCAGTAAATTAAAGACTTGTTTACTCTATATTTAGTTTTCACTATATTTCTTGTAGGCTACAAATTAAATTGTGTGCTGAAAAAGTAGGCTATTTACCTCTCAACCTCACTGTTTTGCAGCAATGTGGCACAAGGCCAAGAAAGTGTCTGTGGTAAGCGGCCAGACAGAGGTGAAGATTGAGTTTCCGCTGCCGATAGTCGCCTGCAACCTGATGATAGAGTATGCGGACTTCTACGAGAACCTGCAAGCCTCATCGGAGAGTCTGCAGTGCCCCAGGTGCAGCAGCTCTGTGCCAGCCAACCCCGGAGTGTGTGCAAACTGCGGCGAGAACGTGTTCCAGTGTCACAAGTGTCGGTAAGTGTATGATTTTTTCTTTCCTTTACGAAGAAAGGCGTAAAACTGCCAATAAGATGCCTATTGGTGGTCTGCATTTTTAGTGTAGGCTTTTCCAATGGCTGCTGGAGTTGTTCGGTCTTCTCTTCTTTTCCTCTTCATGGCAACCTTAACTAAATACATTTTTCTTCATCATCCATTTTCCATCCTGGCCATGCGACCAACTTGCTTCCTAGAAGAAATGTCTTTAGGCCCTCGTGGATGGGCAAAGTTAAGGTTAAAAGAGTCAGCCAATTTCTTTAAACAAAACTTTTAGTCAAATTTGGAGTATCCATTTTCTAAATTATAAATAAACCTTGTGTAATGTTGGAATTTTTTTACAGAGCTATAAATTATGATGAGAAGGACCCGTTCCTGTGCCACGCCTGTGGGTTCTGCAAGTACGCCAAGTTTGACTACACTCTGACTGGCCGACCGTGTTGTGCCGTTGACCCCATAGAGAATGATGAGGATCGCAAGAAGGCCATTGCTACCATCAACAGTCACTTGGAGAAGGCTGACAGAGTGTACAAACAGCTTGTTGGGAATAAACCAACGCTTGAGGTTGGTTAATTGATCAGAACAATATCCAGATTTGTTCAACGTAATGTAAAGTTAACATGGGAGGATATTATAGATGATCGTAATGTTACTGTTATAATTTTAAATGATCAAGATGTCACTAGAATCATTGCAAATGATCACAATGTCTTCTTGGTTGATGAACATTGTTGCAGCATTCACAAACTGTTTGAAGAATATCTAAGAACTCATTTGATGAGCTGTCCACAGATGCTGCTGGTGAAGATCAGTGAGCACAGACTAGAGAGAAGCAGTGACGAGGCCAACACACAAACAGGCAACTCTACAGCTGTAGTCAACCAGGTGAACAGAGCCATACAGCTGCTGGCCCAGCGCTACTGCGGTGACTGCAAGAACTCATTTGATGAGCTCAGCAGGATCATACAGGTCAGTTGTTGGAAATGTTATTTGAGGGATTATTGGGGACATATTCCATCACGATTTGTACAAAGGAAAGGTTTCACAAGGTTTTGTAACGTGGAATAGTGATGGAAGATGTTTGCAATAATCCTTGATATTATCAAATTACCTTCACCAAAATTGAAATTTAAGGATCTTTATTTTTGGTTATTAAACATTTATATGTTAGTAATGTGCAGTTTAAACAAAGTTGAGCCTCACCCTTTGGACCCCTTGGATTTTTATGTTTTATTTATTTATTCACGCTTATTTTTAACATGTTGACAAACGGTAAAACAGCTTGAAAAGACAAAGTTAAAAACCAAGTTTGTGGTGGACATTTGTACAGAGTATGGTCAAGTAAGAGTAGAAAAATTCCTGTTGGTGCAAGCTACAGAGAATCTACCCATCGTGTTAACTTTTACTCATTCTGTCAGTTAATTTTAGGTGGAGCTCTTGTACCAAGCTGTACCACTCAACATGAGTTGCACATCAGACTTGACTGAGATAAGATGAGATACCCACTATCAATCAAACCTTGATGTTCAGAGGGTCAATAAAAATCCTGAGGTGGAAACAGAGAATCTCTTCTCAGTGATTGACTGAAAGCAAAGTCTTGTTAATTCTTCAATAGAAAAATTTGTATTCAAACTCCCCTGTTTCTCAATCAATGTTTTATCCTTCTTAGCGAGTACACGCCTGCAGACGAGAGCTGGTAGCGTACGACCGGCAGCAGCTGGAGCAGTCACGTGGAGGTCGTAGTGGTGGCAGTGGAGCCAGTGGGAGCCGTCACGACAGTGCGGCCACCACGACAGCCGCAGGTCGCTGCTACGGATGTGCCAGTGCCGCTACTGAACACTGCCTCACTCTGTTGCGAGCCCTCGCAGTAACGCCCAGCAGTCGCAAGATATTGTGTGCCCAGGGACTGATACAGGAGCTGGTGGAGTTCAACTTGCGCAAGGGAACCGTTCAGGTTGGGGAAAGTATTTCAAGTTGACGGTTTAAAAGATAGGTGGTAAATGGTTGGTTAAGTAAGATACTTAGGAAATTGAAGTTGTCTTATCAGGCTGCAAGGCCAACATTGTTGTGGCCATTGTTGTTTGGTGGTGGATTTTGATGCAGGTTGACCTTGCATTTATCCGTCCATACCATGTGTAACATATCGAGCAAAACAAGTGTGTTAGTGAAGAATTAATTGCACTAAAGAAATTTTAATGGTTTTATTGGGATGCGATCTCATAACATTACTGCCTTAGTTTCACAGTCTGTTATACTGCAGACTAAGCTACAACTTTTTCATCCCCACAATAATACACTCTCAATAAGGTTTTAATAGATGAGGGAATATCAAATCAAAATAATGTAGGGATATCAAAATTGGTTATAGACTTGATGATAACTGCTGAGTATATTAAAAGGATGGTTTTGGTAATTATAAAGTGAGATGGACAACATTCTCTTCACCTAGGAGACCTACTTTCAAACTACATTAGTTGATTTAAAGCTAAACATAGGCTATGCATCATCTTTCACAATTGATTTAGTATCATGAGATTCCCATCTTGATACAAAAACGCCGAAACTATCATAAATCTTAAAAACAACAATATAATTTAATTTCCCAAGTTTTATGGTCATTAACTTCTTAGTTTATTCAGTTAATTTTTTAATCCACTGATACTCATTTTTTATGATTCAATCATTCATTTTACTTTTCAAAATGGTTCTGTTAATACTGTAATATAAATCTTCTGGTCTGGAATCTGAATCACATCCAATCGGTTAGCTGTGAACTGTGGTGTCGCTACCATTGCTCATCCTTTTTACTGATCAATTTGTCTCAAGGTCTGCCACGACTGCTGTTGCAATTCTGCTTCTACCCGACCTAAGTTCCCTGACAGATATAAACGTTGAAAAAATATACATATGATTGTGACGAGTTTTAGGTTTAAGGGAACTGTTAATTTACAAACTTGTAATAATATTCGTTGGTGCAGGTGCAGGAGGAGGTCCGTCAGCTACTGTGCATGGTGACCAGAGACAACCCTGAGGCGACAGAGTCCCTGTGTTCCCTCATCATGGAGCGTATATCAGTGACTATGAGAGGTCATGGCACAGTGGACCTGGGCTACTCTGTGAGACCTGAGATAGCTCTACTGGCAGCTCTCATACAGAAGGAGGACTCTTGCTGGGAGCTCAAGCTGAGGTTAGTATATCACCATCATCACCAACATCTTCATCATCTATCATTAGGGCTTTTTGCACTCTTCTGAAAAGCCTCTAGAATCTCTACGCAATATCAGCTGGCATAATGGATAGCGTAGATGGAGCTTCCTAAGGCCCGGTTCACACGAACGACACACCTAGCAGACTAGGCTTGGACTAGGTAAGCACGACTGGGTAGCGGACCTCAGGATCACACCGGTTCACACGAGCGACAAGTCCACGGACTAGGTGAAAATATCGAGATCAAAACCACTCGGTTCCATCACTGGTGCACAATGAGAACAAAGGTAAGAATGCGAGCTGCAGCTCGACTACCTGATCGCTCGTGTGAACGCTCCCATAAGGCTACATGTACTGCTACGCAGTTCGACTGGGCGACTGGGTAGTTGCCACGACGGACTGGGAAGCGGGGCCCGACTAGGTTTTGGGACATCAAGCTTGAACACGACTAGCTAGTCGGCGTCCTAGGCTCGTGTGAACGGCTCCATTTGGTCCTGTGGTCCGCTACCCAGTCGTGCTTACCTAGTGCTTACCTAGTCCAAGCCTAGTCTGCTAGGTTTGTCGTTCGTGTGAACCGGGCCTAAGGGATTGCCTGTTCATAAGTCATCTTGCCAAAAGAGTAAGCCGTTAATGACTCTATCTTTTTACAATGAAATTGCAGACGTTCAGCAGTCTCATCCTGAAGACCGTATTTACACCTACAAAGAGACCCTTTCTGTGTGTTTTCTTCTCAAGGCAGTGTCCTTTGACAAAACCTACTTCATTGTTGATATTGCCCTGGTCCACAAGGAAAGGAGTTCCACTGTAGTTTGTGCCAAGGGAGATCTAAATGTGATATTTTAACGCAACAAGCCTTTACCTCTATCGTGTATGTATCAGTCTCTCTACAGTAGCTTTGCTAGTCCCCCCCCCCAGAGACCCCCCAGAGATAGAGCTTTGCTTTGCTCTATCCCTAAAAAAAACTTGTATTCGCCAAACAGTTTTTTAAATATAACGTTGTTGATGTTCAACAGGTCGGTGATGCAGCTGTTCTTGATGGCCAGCAAAGATAACAAGTCACCTGTAGTGATGGAGTCTGTGTTGTTGCCTTGTCTCAAGATACTGCAGAGTCTGATCAAGCCAGACCAACCTGGCTCCAAGAAGAACAAGGTAATAGAAGAGTCGGGTTTAATAAATGGAGAGTATTCCAAAAATCCTTTTTTTACGTCTCAAACTACAAATAGTTGCTATAGAATAGTATTTATATTTGTATATATAAAGGAAGTATCTCAAAAGTCAAATAAATATATTTATATTTTTAAACTCACTTCAATAGTTTTTTGTGAATACTCTATTATAATGGACACTAAAAAACGTTAATGTAATATTAGATAGGACCAGAAATCTTTCTTGAGGGTTGTTAACTAATTATAATAACTGATAATAATTTAGGTCTTTCAGTCAATTGAAAACGACTGTTGTTCAAACTTGAGAAACATTTGTGTCTCATATTTTAACTAAGGATTGCATCCTTTTTTAACAATATCTTTGTAGTAAGGCCAAAACAGTTCTAGTCTTGTATGTGCATAAAAAAATAAACATTTTATTCATTATTTGTTTACTTTGAAAATAAACCATAATTTAATAATCCATCTATCTCACAGGATAAGACATTGGATGCTTTAGCCACATTGAGACCTACGGAAGGAGTTCACATTGACCGCAACAAATGGTTAGAGAGAGACCCGAACCACACCTTTGATGCTTGGAGAAGGAGAATGTACTCCAAGGATGCAGAAATACCTCCTGCCAAACCCACCTCTAAGGTTAGTAACAGTACAAGTGCAATAGCAAATTATATGTGAATTTTTATGACTGGGAAAAAGTCTTTGAAGTGAAGTAGAATTATGTACAAGACTGGGATTTGTGGGAAAATTGCCAATATCCTTTTGGCAAATGTCTGTTTATTGACAGTGTTACATAATTGTTTTTTAACTTTGTAATGTAAAGTAAGAAAGTTACAATCTTGGGATAGAATTACGGTGTAATCACCAATACGCAATATAGTACAACAATTTTTGTATAGCCTAGGTTCTTTTTCTAGAAGTTGAGTTAATTTATCTTCTTTGAAAGCTTTTTAATGAAGTGGATGGTACTAATAATTAATATTACTTATTTTAATCGGTAAATTTTGATCATGGTATCTGTCACAGGAGGAGGTGCGAGCGCACTACATGATGGAGAAGTACGCCAAGCGGTGGAGAGAGCGCACCATCAGTCCTGTGCAGCCACTGAGTCTCACTGACTCGGCGTGGCTCAAGAGTGTTCTGTTCAACTCCAGCTCTCGGCTAGCAAGGCAGGTCGCATGTAACATGCTTGAGAGCATCTGCCAAGTTCCTGTGCGCAAGAAAGAGGTTTGTCCTGCTGCCATGTTTAACTTATTGTCTAGGTTGGTTGTTTTAACACTAATCAGGCTGCGGCTGAGTGGGGTACATAAAATTTTGAAGGTATTTCCAAGCTGATTGACCTCAATCAAACTCAGAATAATTCACAAGTAATTGTTACATCATAATATATAGGTTTAGGCAGTGCTTGAGTTCTTGAGTTTGAGGTACCAGAATTGAAACTAGTGGGAGCTGTGATCCTGCCTCTCTGATTCCACCATTTGTGTTTTTAACAAAAGCAGAACAATTTGCAGCATCAAGTATTTGTCAACAAATTTGTCATAGAAAAATTTTTCATCCCAAAAAAACTGGCTGAACACCTTTGGACACATTTACCTCTGCACAACAATAATAATAGTTCTTTTATTGCAGTCGACAAAGTACATTGCATTACAAATAGGGATGGACGGGTCCCGAAATTTCGGGAATTTTTCGGGAAAAAAATATTCCCGATTATCGGGACGGGATTACATTTGACTCGGGAATTTTTCGGGACGGGATTTGGTCCGATCGTCGGCGATTTTTCCGCTTCGCGAGTGCCGATAACGCCGTTATTGCGAGCGATAGGTCCGCGAACGCAGGAGACGAAGTCATTTCGACGATTATGCCGTGACCGCGGAGTCCTACCGACGACCGCGCCGTGACCGCGAGTCATACCGACGATCGCGCCGTGACCGTTGAGTCCTACCGACGATCGCGCCGTGACCGCGGAGTCCTACCGACGATCGCGCCGTGACCGCGAGTCATACCGACGATCGCGTCGTGACCGCGAGTCATACCGACGATAACCCCGTGACCGCGGAGTCATACCGACGATCGCGCCGTGACCGCAAGTCATACCGACGATCGCGCCGTGACCGCGGAGTCCTACCGACGATCGCGCCGTGACCGCGGAGTCATACTGACGATCATGCCGTGATGGCGGAGTCATGCTGACGATCGAGCCGTGATCGCGAGTCATACCGACGATCATGCCGTGACCGCGAGTCATACCGACGATAACCCCGTGACCGCGGAGTCATACCGACGATCGCGCCGTGACCGCAAGTCATACCGACGATCGCGCCGTGACCGCGAGTCATACCGACGATCGCGCCGTGACCGTGGAATCATACCGACGATAACCCCGTGACCGCGAGTCATGACGACGATCGCGCCGTGACCGCGAGTCATGACGACGATAGCGCCGTGACCGCGAGTCATGACGACGATCGCGCCGTGACCGTGAGTCATGACGACGATCGCGCCGTGACCGCGAGTCATGCTGACGATCGCGCCGTGACCGCGAGTCATACCGACGATCGCGCCGTGACCGTGGAGTCATACCGACAATAACCCCGTGACCGTGGAGTCATACCGACGATCGCGCCGTGACCGCGAGTCATACCGACGATCGTGCCGTGACCGCGAGTCATGACGATGATCGCGCCGTGACCGTGGAGTCATACCGACGATAACCCCGTGACCGCGATGTCATACCGACGATCGCGCCGTGACCGCGAGTCATGACTACGATCGCGCCGTGACCGCGAGTCATACAGACGATCACCCCGTGACCCGCGAGTCACAAGTTTCTATAGGTACCTGTAAATTGTTACCCATTTTTTGGTTTTTATAGATCAGTGCCACAAATGGTAAAAATTGATTTCTTATGTCTTTTTTGGTAACTGCAATACAGTACTTTCTTTTTATGCACAGAAAAAAATCCCGTCCCGTCCCGTCCCGAAAATCGGGAAGGAAATAAAAATCCCGTCCCGTCCCGTCCCGAACTAAAAATTCAATCCCGTCCATCCCTAATTACAAATGTCAATAAATCAAACAATAAAATTGATCAACGTCAACAATTAATTGATCTTTGCTCATTATACTACATTCCACTAACACCATGCACAGGCCCACTTTTATAAACGGGCAGACTGGGCATATGCCCAGGGGCGCCAGTGGTTGGGGGGCGCCCGAGGGGCGCCCTAAACCACCGCCCGCATTAGGAAAAATTGGGTTTTATCAGCCGGGATTTCAAAAACAAAATGGGTGATTTCAACTTGTAGTTAAGTGAATTTTCCTTATTGCAAAAGTAAATAATTACAACAAAATTGAAAATACTCGACTTTCAGGTTATATACCTCGTGTAGTCAGGGAAAGGCAGGCAGCAGTGTGAACCGGGCGCACTCACTATACTATCAGAGGCAGGGAGGCCTGCATGGTGGAAGGAAAATGCATGGTATGCTATTCCCATCATATGCTGACGTCACTCAGATTGCAAACACTATTTTACGATTGAGAAAAATTGTAAAAGCAATAACAATCAAATCAAAACAAATATATACTTATATGGCAATACATCTGCTGATTTTTTGTTTGCAATTTGGGTGACGTCAGCAAATTACGGGAATAGCACGTAGGGCAGCTGTAGTCTACGGGCATATACGGTTGACTTGCCCCTCCTCTCCCTCCCAGTCCCACCCCCATCCCCACAAGTCACAACTTAACTACCAACTACCGCGCGGCGCCAGTCCAGTCCAGTAGTCCAGTAGTCCAGTACTCCTCAGTAGTCACTAGTCAGTAGGTTGTGTTCGTTCGTGTTGTGACTGCTGCACAGTCGTCAAATCAGTCACAACACAACCTAAACTGTGACAGTCACTAGTCAGTGTTGACACTCACACTGCAGTTAGTGAACCAGTAATAAATAAATAGAGAAGTGTTGATACAAGTAGGCCTATAAACAGTGAAATATGCATAAAGAACCTAGTGGAGCCGAGAGCCGCAAGCGGTTGGATCAAAGAAAACAAACTCAAGAAGCAGTTTTAAAGAAAGTGAAATGTATTAACCAGCATTTCCACTGATACGGAATTGAAAACTCCCTCCCGAAACAAAACTGGTAAAATACACGCTAATATATAAATGTATAGGCCTATAGTAGAACCATGGAAAAAACATACTCCCTTAGTGGAATCTCATTCAATACATGTGTAATGCAATAAACTGCACATATTGTACTGTAACTTACTGAACAGTAATCAAATCACTGCGTAGTGCAATAAGCTACTGGCGTAGGGCAAGAGGCATTTTTAATAGCAACTACTGTCAAGTTCATTGCACTCACCCCAACCCCCAACCCACCTGCTATGAATTTCGGCGAACTGATGAGTCAACCCCCCTTCCCTCTTCCCCTCCCTACACTGCTGTGGTCAAAACCTGTATAGTTATATATATATATAAGGGGGCGCTGCTTTTGGGTTTGCCCAGGGCGCCACTGACCCTTAACGCGGCCCTGACCATGCATTACGTAGGGGCCAAAGCTATGTATTTTAGCTTAGTCTCACTCAACAAACGGTAACTATTCCAAAAACATCAGGACATCATTAAGACAAAATATTAATTCTGAATCTAAAAAAAGTCATCTGTACTATAGCGCCTTCATGAAGGTTGCAAAACCAGTTGGCACAATCTGCATGACAATAATTAAGATTTTTTCCAGTAGGTAATGTTTACAGTACAACTCTCCCATAAGATAGGGAAAGGTAGAATCGATTGAAGATCCTCCCATGTGAGCACTCTTTACTTTATTCTCCTTGCATTCCAGATGCTAGACCTGTTGACTGGATTCCTGGCAGAGCTAGGAGTGGCTGGTGAGAGTGCTGCAGAGTTTCTTTCCCTGTACCAGAGCCTGGTGCAACAATCCCCGTGGAAACAGTATCTGGCTGTCAAGGGGGTGCTGATGTACCTCGCTGAGCTACTGACCAGAGAGATTCAGGAACTTCACAGGCTAGAGGAGACAACACTCACCTCAGATTTGGCTCAAGGTCAGTCTTCTTGTAGGAAAAAAATACCTTGCCAAGGAATGATTTTTTGTAGTAGGCAAAAATAATGATCTCAAAAAATATTTTAATTTTTGTTTTTTTATTTTATCTATGTAAGAATTGAATCTCATATTTAGTTACGCCTGCTGTTTTCTAGCTCCATTACAATCTTTGAGTAAGAAAAAAAGATATTTTAAGTCCAACAAATCTGGGATTATTTTTGGAATTTCCGTAATATGGCGATTTTTTAGGACAGAAATGATGCAGTGTAATTGTAAAGATGGGAGAGGATTTCAAAGTTTGGTCAATCTTCAAATTTTTTTGTAGGATGATTTGTTTTTGCTTTTTGCTAAGGATGTCTCTGAAGAAAACTGATATTCAAACTTAATTTGGACATTTTTACAAGATTTTAAATATTTAGTTTAACTATTCTTTGTTTGTGTAGGCTATGCCTTGAAGATGCTGACTGAGCTGATGGCCTCGTTCCTGGAGCAGGACAGTATCAAGCAGCTGTACAAGGGACGGCTGGTGGGAGCAGTGCTCAACGGCTACCTGTCTCTGCGGAGACTAGTGGTGCAACGGACCAGACTCATTGACGAGACACAGGAGAAACTGTTGGAACTGTTGGAGGAGATGACTACAGGTGAGAAGCCAGTTCTCCATCACATTAATTTTGGAATACGTCCCTATTGAGCTTTTCTGGGATTCCATATGTTGATTGCAGTGCTTGTATCCAAGCCTTTCTGTCACTACCTACAGCCAGTTCTAGAAATTTTAGGAAATTCTGTGAAACGTCTTTGTTTTAAAAACTTGAACTTCAAGTTGACCTTACACTACCTCACTTGGACTCAGATACATGTCTGTAAGGGAGTAGCCACACTACCTCCACTACTTTTTTATCCACCTAGAAATCCTGTTAGGTCATCCTTCTTGTCAAACATGTTATTCTAACTCATATTATTCAATGAAGTCTGATTCAAGCAAGTTATTAATGTGCAGGTACAGAGGCTGAGACCAAAGCGTTCATGGCCATCTGCATAGAGACGGTGGAGAAATGCAGCCAGGACGATGTGAGGACTCCGGTGTTTGTGTTTGAGAGGCTCTGCTCCATCATCTACCCAGAAGAGAATGACGTGGGAGAGTTCTACCTGACTCTGGAGAAGGATCCTCAACAGGAAGACTTCTTGCAGGTAATTATAAGGAAATTAATGTCCTACAGACCATTGTCAATAGTTCAAAATAGTTTGTGTATTATCGAGGATTTCTAGGAACTCTAAAGAGAAGTTAATCCAAGATTTGAACTCTAATTTGGAAGTTAAGCGGTTGTAGATTTTGTTTCTAAAATGTTGATTAACTGATTTGGGTTTTCGGTTCGCGTTGTGGTTAGAGCACAAGATTACTGTTCTGCAAGCTTGGTTCAAATCAATCATTAATGGTAATACATATAATAATATTGTAATCAAAGCTGTATGTTGCATGTCAATTATAGCATGGAGGCAAAGATTCTGTACTTGAGATTTCCCTCCACAAAACCCTCTGTATTTTGATTTCCGGCTCTCATAGTTTTGACTCTCATGATTCCTTTTGAGGTTTTGTTGGGTCTTAAATTCTTGTTACGTTACCACTGTCTAGGTAAACTTTCAAGTGTAAAATGAGCATAAATGAACAAGAGTTTGAGACCATTTACACAAAAGCAGGCCATCTGATTCCATCTTTCCTCTCCTTTAAATATTTTCCTTCAGGTGATTTTATAATTTTTTTGACTTGCATAACTGACAAAGTATTGTGAAACATTGTGTCTACAATTTCTGATTTGTTACAGGGCCGAATGTTGGGCAACCCTTACAGCAGCAATGAGCCTGGCTTAGGACCTCTGATGAGAGATGTGAAGAACAAGATCTGTCAGGACTGTGAGCTGGTGGCCTTGCTAGAGGATGACAACGGTATGGAGTTGCTGGTCAACAACAAGATCATCAGTCTAGACTTGCCAGTCAGAGAGGTAAGCAGCGTAAACGCATACCACTTTCATGTTGACTAACTTGTTGTAATGTAATGTTGATTTACAAAGTTGTAATAGGACCAACTCTCCTATATGGATCTGAAGGAAGGAGGTAGAGATGCCTGAGACTCTTTGGTGAAAATGGTTTGTGAAGTCTTGTGGTTGCTGAAACTAAAGTAAGACAGCTGGTATGAGCTGGATATGAAATAAGAAGTAGAGATGAAGCTGTGACAAAAAGGCAAAACAATTATTAGAGAAAACCATGGACAGAAGAAAACTTATTGGAAGCTTTGGTTGAAAGCGGAATTTAACCTGGTCAACCAACCCTATCCAAGCCTACAAGTTAAAATTTATTTTGTTTCATCTTAAACAAACTGAATAACTTTTATCCTTTAACAAACTCACTGTGCCTTTAACATTTGGACTAGAACACAAACTATTGTTTACAGGTGTACAAGAAGGTGTGGGTGGCGGAGGGAGGAGAAGGTGAGGTGATGAGAGTTGTCTACCGTATGAGAGGTCTGCTGGGAGATGCAACAGAGGAGTTTGTGGAAACATTGACAGCCAAGAGTGAGCAAGAAGTGGACAACGAGGAGGTCTACAAGATGGCCAATGTTATGGCTGACTGTGGGGGATTGCAGGTTTGTCTATTAGTTTGCAACAATAGTTGTTTGAAACACTTGAAACTTACCAGTTGGGACATCCTGAGGAGCAAGTGGTCTCTCGTGCATCGGGCTTCAGTCCCCAAGGTCTCGGGTTCAAATCCTGTGAATCACCTATGGCTATTAGTTATGTGATACCACCCTCTAGGCCTAGCGTGAAGTGACTTGCTGATATAATCTGGGCTATAGCTTAGTGCCCCTGAAGGAAAGGCATAAAAAATTCAGATATTATCTTGATTTAATTATCAATAAATTTTCAACATTAGTCAGCTGTCCTGTTTGAAGAATGTTTTTTGTTCTAAAATGTGATTTGCCTTTTTGTTATCTTACCATTTATTCCAAAACTCTCCTCGTCTACACTCGGGACAAAAACAATTTAGGTTTGTTTTCTATTTTCCTACCTAGACATTTCCTTAGCCAAGCCATCTACTGAATCATCACTTCTATGTATTGACAGGTGATGTTGAAGAGACTAGCCAACATCAATGACACGAGCAGGTCCAGGTCACTGCTACAAGTACTGCTGAAGCTGTTGTGTCTATGTGTCAAAGTAAAGCGCAACGTAGAGGTGCTGATCAGACCTGAGCTAGGCACCGTCACAGCACTACTCAACATCCTACAGCTGTGTCTGGCCGATCCTACGCAGACTGCGCTCACTCAGCAGATACTTGATGTAAGTCGATAAGCACCATAATCACTTGGGGTAGTCCAATGCAGGATTTTTTTATCAGTTTCGGATTTGAACTGTAAAAAGTAAAATATTTCTCAAATCTAAGTACTTACAATTTTGTAAAAAAAAATCTATTGAGATACTTTGACAGGATTCTAAGTCTTGTGATAAATTTCTAAATTTCTGCAAAAAAAAAATAAAAAAAAGCAGATATAATTTCTACTTAAGACTTAATAACTCAGGGTCTATTCTTTCAGGTGGGATTTGAATAGTATTGATATTTTTCAGGAATCTTGTTAAATCTTGTTTGAATCGCTAAATCAAAATTACCAATAATCATCATGATGTTGCTGAAATTGTGGATAATATTTTGATGCCACCGTGATTCGCCAGAGATTATCATGACGTTACTTAATGCGAGATACAGAAGATTTAGTTTCCACTACAGTACATTCAGGAATCTGTATGGAATCCAATCTTGGAAATTGCTTGATATCTCTAGTATTGAAGGTTTTGAGGAACCTAGCTTGTCTCTAATCATGAGTAGAAGAGTAGCTAGAGTATTGAACTTGATGTGTTCATTGTGTGTTTGTAGGTGATGGAAACAGTGTTGTCGAAGGTGTCACTGTTGTCCCAAGAGGAGCTCAGCAGGTTTGCCACTACACTAGGTGGCCCTGAACACATCAGGTTAGTCACCACAACAAACATACCTCACCTTCAAAATCTATGAGTAAAGACACTTCTGGTAATTAAAATTTTTAAATAAACTTAGAGGATCCCTGGCCAAAATCAGAGTACAGTAGTAATTGGGTTATTTTATTTTATTTCTTCTCGTATTGAGTCTTATTAGCGAATTTCCCTTATAGGGAATAAGCTATTACCGTAGTACTCATGGTAAGACCTGGACGCGGGACCGATTTTTTTTTTCGTTTTGAGGTCCCTAGAGGCCAAAAACACCATCCGTTCAAATTCATATATATATATATATATATTTATATATATATATATATATATATATATATATGTGTCCGTCAGCACGATAACTCGAGCAAAAATTATCCGATTTTGATGAAATTTGGTACAAACGTGTAAACCTACGTTTATTCGAACGAGTTCGCGATCCAGCATGATCGGACTATGGGAACGGGTGTTTACGGGGGGTTTTATGGGGTAAAAATAGGTTTTTCCCATTTTTGACCCAAAAAAACATAAAATTTAGCAATTTATTTCCAAACCATTTTGTAGAGCTTCAAAAAACAAATAATTTAGTATATTGAAGCGTTATTATGCGCCTAATGGTTACGGAGAAAATTCCAAAAAATTGTAAATTTAAAATTCCCATGTTATTCTTATGGAGAATGAGTAAACTGTTGTAGTTTGCTTGTTTATGAACATATTTTGATCAAATTTGGAAAATGTTTTTATTTCTTACTAACTATTAACATTTTACAAAAAAAACTGTTTTACCCTCCCTGATGCAGCAAACCTAAGTACTTGTTAAACTAATTCTATTTAAATCGGGAATAAATGTTATATTTTTAAGTAGACATTTCAGTGTAAATCCAATCAGTCAAATGGAAATTCGCTTAGTCTGCAGGTTTGCTGCGGCGGGGGTATTATATGATTGGATTCAGTCAATCAATCAATCAATCTCTGTAGCTAGTCATTCCAATCTCCCTTGTCTCCGCAACTGGTAACTCTATACGTATCACTCACAGGTCACTGCTGGAGATGACAGAGACCTGTGTCAATGTCCGTACCAACTCCACACTCCTACACCATCTGACCACTGTGTTGGCAGCACTCACCTACGGTAATCAAGACAAGATGGCTGTCCTCATCGACCACTTCCAGCCTTACCCATTAGACTTCAACCGTTTCGACCTGGAACACACACCAGACAACGAACAAAAGGTGAGTTCCATCGGTGGAAACTGAAGTGGACATTCCATCCAGGGTTTGCTGTGGCTATGTTTTTATGGAAAGAAGAGTTGGTTTTTCGCTTTGGTTTACAATATAAGTTGTTATTTCAGTTAAATATGGTTTAAAAGTTAGACAAGACAATTTGTTAATCAAGTTTGACTGTTTGCAGATGGAGTTGTTCTGTAACCTTACAGCTGGCATTGACCACACACCTCTTGGAAATACACTTAAAGATCACATCGTCTCCCTGGGTATTGTGGATAAAGCTCTGGAGTATGTTTCGGTGAGTATATTATACATATTTTATTATAGTTTCATTTAGTTACGCTACTACTTACTACGGCGGAACTTTAATCCAAGTAGATTTTTGTCTAAAAAAGCTATTTCAATACTCCTATGTCCCTGTTATATCATTTATCCCTCAAAGTTTCCCAGTTTCTTATTTGTACCAAGTTTCCTATTGGTTTCATACTTCACTCGTTTATTATTATTGCAATTATGCACATATGGTATCTGGTTTTCTGTATGATTTCCCGAGTAATTATCTATTTTAGAGTAATCATCTCCCCCATAGAGTAACTATCTGTTTTACACAGCATTTATTTGTCATGTAGTGCCATAAACATTGCCAGTGATTAATTTATTTAATCGTCAAATTAGTACCGAGTTCCTCAAGTTTGTGGTGTAAAACTGTAATTTCCATTTTTCTCTGATTTTGATTTTAGTCCTTATAAACCATTTCCATGGGTCAATTGATGTATTTCAAAGAAAATTCTCCAAGAATCAAACTGTATGAAATCTATTTGTTGCATCCACGTGTAGTAACCATTCATGTTATTGGCAGATGCACGCTCCACCAGTCAAGCCTTCACTGATGAGAGCAGACAGTGATGAGTGGAAGGAGTACATCTCTAAACCTTCACTCAAGTACATCCTTCGTCTGCTCACTGGCCTGGCCACCCAGCACGAGCCTACACAGGTAAACAGCGCAAATAAACACAGAATTTTTGGAGCTACTACCTCCTTCTTCGGTTGTAGATGTAGAGTCCAAGAATTACAAAGAAATGAATAATGAATATTGGTCAGGAAATGTTTTACCGTTAATATTACTGAGTTACCATTTCCTAAAAACAATTTGTTTCCCAGTTGGCTGTGGCGGCAGAATGTATTCCTATCATCCACCGACTGGAGCAGGTGAGTTCAGACGAACATGTCGGCTCACTAGCAGAGAACCTGTTGGAGGCTCTACGTACCAACACAGGTGTGGCCAACCGTATAGAAGAGGTGCGCGAGCAGACACGGGCCGAGAAGAAGCGGCTGGCCATGGCGATGAGAGAGAAACAGCTGGGGGCTCTGGGCATGAGGACCAACGACAAGGGACAGGTGGGTTTAAGTAAAGCTTGTGTGATGTGGAGAAGTGTTTTGTTCTGTTGAAAGATTGAAAGCACAATGATGGAATTAAGAAAATCTTAAGTATATAGAATATAGGCTAGGAAAAAAACACCTCCCATCCATTGTTTTTTTTACAACACAAACTGCATCGTGGAACTGGTTGACACAATTCCCTATTGCGTAATCCTGGGTTTTCTGGAGAAGTACAACAGAAAAAAACTAATAAAACAATATTTTTTTGTCATTTAACAATTTAAAAAAAAAAACACAAAAGAAGTACCTCAATAAATGTGCAGTTATTAAATTTGTGAGTAGGAATTTACAGGTCACGTGTGAGCACCTGGCCGCAGGAACTTTGGGTAAAACACACACAATAGAGGTTAGGTTATGCTAGTATCGCACACACAATAATTTCCGTCTACTCCTCAAGACCGCACCACAAAGATTGATTTATTTCTGTGGGACCTGGCCGAGCACCAGTGACTGGGCCTTGCGGGGTGCGGGCCGCACTCGACGTGTTAATTGACTTTAATCAAATCTAAAACTTTTAAAGCTGTTTCAGCTAGGCTTTCTAGAAAAAAACACAGTTATGTTCTTGGAATAATCATTGTACCTATGTTGAAATGTTTTTGCACAAAACATCCGAGTGTAATGTTGTATGTGTGTTTGTAGGTGACTGCAGAAAGCAATATTCTGCAGCAGATTGAAGACCTCGGAGAAGAGACAGGGCTCGTGTGTGTTATCTGCAGGGAAGGCTACAAATTCCAGCCTGGCAAGGTATAGGCCTGCAATATGTTTACTTCTTATTGTTTAAAAAAGATTACAGCATCTGACTCAAACCTTAACCTTGCTATCATGCAGAGTGGGCCATTTCCGATTCACGATTCCCTTGAATATTCAAAACAGCTGGTATCAAGGAATTTTAAATTTTTGGTACTTTGAGACTTTATGAGGGATTTTATACCTCAACTGGCATATCTAGTTTTTGATCATACAATACTGCATTTCATTAGGATTTTTGATTTTGCAAACTTTGCTTGGAACCCTCTGCAATTGTTATAATTTTTAGAAATTACCGTAGTGAAAAAATTTAAAAATCATCAAAAAACTTTTCCAGAAAAAAGGGAAAAATATATTTTTTTAATAATTTACTGATTTTTCCTGTCTTGAACAAATCTTAGGCTACAACTAATTTTCCTAATTGATGAATAATTTACTAATACAACTAGACATTCTATCCCCATGTTAAAGTTGTAGCCAGGTTTTTAATAAAATTTGTCTTAGTTGATGTGAGCCACCTACAGATTGCGCTGATCTAAATTACTGATTTCTGCCGACTACATGATGGTTTTTACCAAGTCAAACTGATGGAATGACTTATTATGAGCTATAGCAACTGTTGTGACCCAGTAACTATGTCAGTAACAAAAAATAAGGTACAAAATAGAGTTTTTGACACTAGCGCAATCTGTGACTGGCTCACACAACTACATTCTTTTTTAGTAAAAAAATTGGCGACAGCTGATCCATATGGATGGGATGTCTTCTTCTGTATCCAATAGTCAATGCTAATACTTACCAATAGTTTTAATTTTCAAACCAAAAGGGATAGTTTAAAATTTTAAGGAGACATGTTTTCACATTCATAAGTCTTTACACTCATCTACATGTATTTATCTGTTCAGGTGTTGGGTATCTACACGTACACCAAGCGTTGCAATGTGGACGACGCTGAGACTAAGGCTCGCAAGACCATCGGCTACAGCACGGTGACTCACTTCAACGTGGTTCATGTAGACTGCCACATGAATGCTGTCCGGTACGCTAGCTTATCTTGTATCCAAGTTGTAGATTTACAATGTTTCTAGTTTCTAGTTGTGACCCAGCTGTTTTAAAATATCCAAGATTATTTAAACACAATTTTATTTTTTTAGTTGTTTTGTAGTAAAATATTACCTCTAAAATCATATTTTGTCACTGTAAAAAGTACCCTATCCATCATAAAAACAATAAAGTTAGGGATTGTAAGAATATTTATCCCTGAAATAGATAACGATTTTGCAGAATTTGTCCTAGTGTTAGTTTACCTTACAAAACATGTCTCTATAGCTCAAATTGTATTCTTGCTGTCTTGCCTGTGAGATTCAAACTTTCTTTTATTTTATGTCTATAAAATCAACATTGGCATTTTAACACGATCGCAGCTGAGCGCTAGACGGCGCCAGGAGCTGAACTAGCGCTCGCTGCTGCGTAACATTGCTGTTGATATGATACACTGAATTGTAGTAAAAACAACAGTAGTTATACTGGATAGCAATGTTCTGCACTGCAATAAAACTGGCTTTGGATATAGTACCAAGCGATTCTGATATAGACATACCAGAAACAAAAGAACCCTGGGCCATTTCGAGCCGCGCAGGCTTGAATGGTACGCCACACCTACCGGCGCGAACCACGTGTACTTTTAGTTTCTGCACAGGTTGTTTTGTTCTTGGGATGTCTATAGATAGCAGCACTACCCAGGTTGCAGTCGGTAAAGTAATGTCGCTATCTAGCAGGAAAGAGGTGGGACAAAGCCCTGTTTTATACAACCCTGGTGGTGATTTTGGGAAACTACATTTTTTAATGTCAGAAAAGTACGTCCCCACGAGCTGCAAAGATATATAGGACGCTCGTGACGAGCTTCCTGATCCATGGAAACGTTAAACAACGATGAACGGTGACGTACCGGAACGCTCCTAGCTCCTGGCGCCGTGGCCCCGCTGACGTTCCGGAACATCCGTCGCAGCGAACGTGTTAAGGTTTTTTGAATAAGAACAGTCCAAACTCTCCTTTTCTTAGCATTAAACATAAAACTTTATTTACAGTCATTAGTGTCCAAGCTTTTTAATTTGATCTCACCCTTGATGCTTGTTTAAGGCTCTACTGTGTCGAATAACTGACAGTTTTTGATGAGATTTTGTGTTTTAGACTGGCGCGTGCCAGAGACGAGTGGGAGTCAGCGGCTCTACAGAACGCCAACACCCGGTGCAACGGACTACTACCACTGTGGGGTCCTCAGGTGCCAGAGTCAGCCTTCGCCAGTTGTCTGGCTAGACACAACACCTATCTACAGGAGTGCACTAGTCACAGAGACATCAGCTACGTGTCCACGGTTCATGATCTCAAACTGCTGCTGTTGAGGTTCGCGCAGGAGAAGAGCTTTCACGAGGATGCTGGAGGTGGTGGACCGCAGTCCAACATGCACCTCATACCCTACCTGCTGCACATGGCGCTGTATGTGATCAACACGTGAGTACTCTGTGGTGTTTGGTTAACTAAATAACTTGAAATGGGTGAAAACCCCCAATGGTATAGTATGTCACAATAGTTAGATTTTTGTAAACCACATATATAAAAAAAATTTTAAATTTTTATATGTAAGAAAGTCAAACGTGTGCAAGGGAAAGCAGTGCCAACCTCTTTAAATTTTTGTGGATATTCTGAAAATCAAACCTGTCCGTTTTGCACCAAAGGCCGAGAAGTTAGCAACACACCTAAAAATTTAATACACACTCCTGACTTTAATTTCATAATGTATCCCTTATTTTTACTATGTATTGTAAAATTTACAACCCTGTGCCACTATGAGATATAAAACGTAGATAAACAATAATATACCTACCTATTCTCAGTTTAGAGTTAGACTAAACAAAATTGGAATGTGTGTCTACTTGAGCGGTGGGATCTGTTTTGGGTAGGTTCCTTCCTGGCAAACATGCATTCAATAATGTTCTAGTTATATAGCTATTTCACATTTCTTTTTTTAATATTATGATGTAATATTGTATTTTCTTATTTATATTGTTGATTGATTTACTGGGTGCAGGAATTAAAAATTTATCAGTGAAATTATTTTAAGCAGTTTAAAGTTCCGGTAGTTCACAAAAAGGTCCCAAATGAACTCTGAAATATTTCTATTTATACTGATAACGATAACAATAAGAATAAGAATAAGAATGCTTTATTGCCGTTACACTAGTTTACATGCATGGCACAGTCAAGGAAATGTCTTAGAACTAAAGGTTTTAACTTAGGTTTAATTTAACATCATTAATGAAGTCTATTTCTCTATATGGACACAGGTTTAACAGGTAGTTTTTAAGTACTATTTTAAATTTTAAACAATTAAAACATCTTATTGTATTAGGTAACATATTATAATACTGTTTGGATTTTTCAATAAAACTAGTAGCTGTGGTGCTGTATCGACACTGTCTAGATATAAAATTGCAGCGGTTTCGTGTGTTGTAACTGTGTACATTTTCATGTGTGTCTGTTTTACTAAAACTATTTTTTGCAAACACAAGGCAGTCTAAAATATACATTGCTTGTACAGTTAAAATATTAGCCTCCCTAAATAATGGTTTACAGTGTGTACTAAAATCAACATTGTACATGATTTTTATTGCTCGTTTTTGCAATGACAAAAGTTTTTTTTTATAATTACTACCTCCCCATACAATTGTTCCATAACTTAGATGGGAATGTATATGTGCATAGTAAATGCATTTCAAGGTATTAAAATCTACACTGTTCTTAAGCATGTTTATTATAAATATTCCTTTGTTAAGTTTTTTAGCTGTATAATCAATATGAACTTTCCACTTTAAGTTAGATTCTATAAAAACACCTAAAAATTTTACACAATTTTTACTATGCCTATTATTAAAACTAATACATAAATCTTGAGTTTTTTCTATATTTAAAAACAATTTATTGGCCTTACACCAGTCTTCGATTAAGCTATCTGCTTTGTATGCCATTACTGTTGAATTTAGCAAATTCTCACTTTGAATTTGTATTGCTAAATCATCTGCAAAAAGATAAGGCTTAACATTGAGGTTTAGAATATTTTTAGGCAAATCATTAATGTAAATGATGAAGCATACTGGGCCCAAAATTGAGCCCTGTGGGACACCATGTAACACCTCTTTATAATCAGAAAAAACACCATTGCAATAAACACTTTGATATCTTCTATACAGATATGATTCAAAAAATTTTAAAGTATTTTCTTCAAACTTATAAAAGGCAAGTTTTTGTAGTAGTAGATCATGGGACACAGTGTCAAAAGCTTTTTAAATATCATAAAACTTCAAAGATACATTATTTTGAATTTCTAACTCATCTAAACAATAAGAAATTAGATTCTGAACTGCATCTTTCGTTCCTCTATTTGCTCTAAAACCAAATTGACTAAAATTAAATAGATAATTTCCTTCAAAATACGATACAACTTGGTCATTTATCAAACTTTCAAAAACTTTACTAATAACAGGAATAATACTGATGGGTCTATAGTTATTTAAATCTAATCTATCACCGGTTTTATGTACAGGAATTACTTTAACACATTTTAAACAATCAGGATATATACCCTCGACAATACAAAGATTAAATAAATAAGTCAGTACTTCAACTATATACACTGCAGCCATTTTTATAATATCTGAGTTTAGTCCATAAACATCTAGACATCTACTACTGCTTAGCCTATTAATTTTCTCAAATACCTGTTCAACAGAAAATGGTTTTAATTTAAAACTAATATCTGCCATTGTGTCCATACCCCTCAACACATTAATATAGACCTCAGAAGATTTGTTCGATGTTGATAAATTATTAATCAAATTGTTTACAGAGTCTAAGAAATGGTTATTTAAAGATTGAGGGTCGAGAGAATTTTTACTTTTGCTTTTTCTATTGACACTAACTTTTTTATTTATTATACTCCACATTTCTTTCGACTTATTCTTTGCTGTAGATATATTGTTTGAGTTGTATTTTGTTTGTTGTTGCTTCTTTAATAAGTTTTCTGTATGTTCTTTTAGTTATCTTGTATTCCTCTTTGCATGTTTTATTTCCTGTCATTTTAAATTCATCCAAAAACTCAATACATTTTTGTTCCAAACACTGCAATTCATTTGTATACCAACGGTTGTCATATTTATCCTCACTTCTCTTATCTGCTACCAATCTGATTGGCATTGTAAAATCTAAAACACTTAACCCTAGCAGTGGCCAATGTTAGAAGTGGGGAATGGCCAACCCATTTTGGCGATTTTGCAGACCTTTTTTTGAAAATTCGTAAAAATTCAACCGTACAAGTAAACCTAGCCAACCTCATATTCATTTTGTTCAGAAAGAACAGGAGAATCTAGAAATAGTAATATCATAATGATTTAGACAGTGTATTTTATCGATAAAGTGAAAAAAATAAAAAAATTTGAATTTTTTTTTTTGAAATTTCAAAAGCGGCCTTGGTATTTTTTTTCTACGGATTTCTTTATGGGAAATTCATTATATACATTTTGTAGAAAATCTAATTCCCTACATAGAAATATATAACATGTTAGGAAAATATTTTTTTTTTATAAGTTTTTGGGGCGAAATATAATGACAAACGGAGAACCGAAAAAATTGAGAACCGTACAGTGTTAGTTTATGTTGTAAAAAGTTCTATAATACATGTGTATACTAATAATGATATATACATGTTTGTAAAGCTAATGAAGTAAGGAATCAAAAAAAGTCATAAAGTTTATGGTAAAAATAATTTTTTACCTATAAACATACGTATATAAAATAATGTTTATATATTTTAGCGATTTCTCGAAAAACAAAATTCACAGTACTTAGTATACAACTTTTGTACCAAATCTTTTTACTTCAAACCAACATAATAATCTTGTAGTGTATTCAATTACCAACATAAAAATGTATAACATGTTAGAAATATTTTTTTTGTAGGTACGTAATAGGGACATAATAATACAATAACCGCAAAACCGCAAATAAGTGTAAACTATAGCCTACAGTGTTTGCTTGTGTTGTGAAACATTATGTAGGCTGATGATATGTAGCCTACATATTTGTAAAGCCAATGAAGTAAGGAATCCAAAAAAGTCATAAGTATGATGGTAAAAAGTTATTTTCACCTATGATTATGTAGGCCTATCGATTTGAGAACGTTTTGAATTTTTTGCGCATTTCGAGAAAATGGAGTGTACAGTATTTAGTAGCCTATATAATTTTTTACCAAATTTTTTACACCCAAACCAATATAAACATGTTGTAGTGTATTCATTTACCTTTATAAAAATGTATAACACCTTGGGTAAATCATTATAACCCCTCTGAATGTCAGAATCGTCATTTTTGGACATGATGCTAACAAAATAGCCTACAGTAGTAGGCCTATTTAGTATAGGCTATAACTTTTTTACAAAATTGTTTACCCCCGAACCATTATAAACATGTTGTAGTGTATTCATTTACCTTTATAAAAATTTATAACACCTTGGGTTCTTGGGTATATCATTATATAGGTACAACAATCTCTGAATGTCAGAATCGTCATTTTAGGACATGATGCTAACAAAATACAACCTTTTATGAACACTATTCCACACAATTCAGTAATATTTATGCATGAAGATAACTGTTATACACACACACAACACTTCACTTACACTAACACTACGAACTAATAACATATTTAGTAATAAATCGCGGTATTACGACAACAACACAAACAAACAATGGCAATACAAGACAGCTGACAGACTGTGGCAGTAATGACTCACTTCCGTCGTCTACATCACTGTCTACATGCGAGCATACAGAAATAACCCTGAGTGCAGGGCTGCCACTCTCTGAATCTAAATTTCTTCCTCTTCAAAATGATATACTATATGACTAGTAATAATAACTTTCACTGTATATAATTCGTATTTTCCATACTGTCACCAGACGACTGTTGGCCATTTGTTAGAAATTTCGAAAACAGCTGTTTTCATAAAATCGTACCGATTGTGCAATCAATATTTAGTTATAAATATCACTACCACAATGAAGATAAAATCAATGGCTATCCAGTGGTATCACCCGCAACATCCCAAGACGAAAATTACCCGAGCAGGGTAATGCCAAACAAGACGTGTTTTGCCAGTTCCCAAGTGTCGGCTGCAAAAGTCGTACCGCGCCAAAATTTCATTTGATTTCTAATCGTCGTGACATTGTTATATACCTGCTACAGGGTTTGTTTATGTAATCAAATGAAAGTTCAGAATGTGATCTTTCGAATGGTATATATATTATTCTAATCTGAGTTGATTGTAAGTGTTTTTTTACCGTTAAAAAAATTTCGGCCCATACCGTAACCAGACGACTTTGGCCATTCTAAGCATCAACGTCATACCGTAACCAGACGACGGTTGGCCACTGCTAGGGTTAAAAAAATATTCAAAAAAAGGTCAAATTTATCATTTAATGTTTCTAATGAATAAACTAGTGTTTATTCATTAGAAACATTAAATGATGTTAAAACAAAACATAAAATGGCTTAGTAGCCATTTTACTTTACTTAAATTTGAACATAATATAACACCACTCATTTTATTAATGGGCCGTGAGATCCTAAAACTATTTTGCCCATTCATACACCTGAAATGTAATCTAGTAGATAACATAATTGCATAGTGATCTGATACAAGGGTGGGAACAACACAACCAGTCCTGTTATCTCTGTGAATGTTGGTTGCGATGTTATCAATACAAGTTCCAAGTTTGACAATTTTACCTTTTCTCATATTAGGCCTAGTGATTTCTAATGTAACCAAATGTAGATTAAAAGCATTAAATGTATTAGTTACTTCTTTTCGTTGATTACAGTCAATATCAAGAAAATCCACATTGAAATCACCACATAGAATAATATCAACATTGCTATTGATCCTACAATTCTTTTCTGTAGGACACGATGTGGCAGTAGAGAAGAGAAGAACCTCAACACCTACCTGGAGTGTGCCGCTACAGAACGGTGGATAGAGTCTAGCTACGAGGCGGAGGGTCCACTGTACTGGGCCACGCTGTCTCTGTGTCTACACTCACCTGGGCGCTGGCGTGTGACTCGCCTGGCACACCTGCGTCGTCTGCTAGTGCTGGCTCATGTGAGACACTCAAGCGCACACACCATCACAGACCCTGCGCCTGCTGACTACAGTGTCTACAAGAGCACACTGGTCTTCTTCGGTCTGGTGGACATCATATACAAGCAGTACTTCAAGGTAGGTCGGGATCGCTTGTAAAATAAAAATAATGAATAAAATAATTCTCGCATGACAACTTAGAATACAGGCTATAATAATTTACAAATTGTCACTGATGGAAAAACTAGGGTAAGCTCTATAATTTATGTTTTCCAGTTCTTATAGAATAGAATCATCAAGAAACTTGTGAGGTCAGTATGTTATTGCATCCTATATTTTATAGAATATTCACAATCACAATGTTCATTCCATTGCAGGGTATCTCAGTAAGCAGTGAGGAGCAATGGCCTACCACTCTGGCAGACTACATCAGACACAATGACGAGACTCTGCTCAAGTGTTCTGAGAGACTGATGGCTGCCTACACAGACGAGCTGTTGCCTGCCACGTCCTTCGAGGAGATATGCGACGTCCTTGGTAAGTTACGTCATTGTAATGTGAAGAGCAGAAACAAAATAAATCAATTTGTTAAATGACATTGGAAAGATATAAAATATTGGAACAACTTCAGCAAGGTCTTTTGAGGGTTAGGACTCCAGCTACCTATAGTTGATGGTTTTTTTATTTCACCTTATTGCCTGACACTGAAAATTTGTTATGTGATGAATCCTGTGTAGAAATTTCCTGCGTACATGAGGGAGGTGCCTCGAACAATGATAGGTGCAAATAAGTTGAATAGTGTATGTCACCCCTTCTCAGACCTATGCCTGCTGTGATTGTATTAACATTCTCTTTCATTCCAATCTGTTTCTAAAACAAACGTTCAGGCTATCCATCTAATCTAGCTGTAGACCGTTGTGGTTCTTTTGGAACAAAGGTCTCAGCACAGAATGAGTCACTGACAATCCTTTTCTTTCCTTATTCAAGAGAACTGTGGAACTAAAACTCCCTGATTGTTTTGTTTCAGGTTTCCTGAACGAAATCACTGATCCTTCAACCTACATCAAGGACATCCTGACTGGTCTAATCTCTTAGAAAAATTCACCTAGATGCAAACTTATCACTTAAGAGTTTTGAAATTTTTATAATTTGGGCTGTTCTTACAGATTTTCATGTGTGGTTTGTTAAAAAGAATTGTATTAAGCTTATTATCTTATTCTTAATAAATTATTATTTATGATGTTTAATGAATCATTGATCGCCTTATTGGAGAGTAATTACATGTGTTCTATTTTTATAAAATTTCACAGTTGCTAAGAATTTGTTGATAGGGCTACATGCTTTCTGCTTCATGTGCTTAATAGTTGATTTTGTTATATGTAACATTAAATACTTTAAGCAGACAATCAACACATTTAGTTCATGACTGCAAAGTGCACTATAATATTAGCAAATTCAGAATGCCGATGGAGGCCAGGTCAAGTTCCGTCTCATGCACCCCCACACTCAAGGGTGCAAGGGACAGGGTAAGTTGCTCTGGTGACGAGTAGCTGGGGTGGCTAGGCCTAAATCCCATTAGTCACCTCACCGAATACTCCGTTTAGTCAAAGTAAAGTTACAAATAAAAATAGTTTTATTTTGATTGGTTAAGTACAATAGAATATTTAACGAAATGGAAATACGGCTGGTCCTAATCCCCAGCGCCTGTGTGTGCATATGTGTGTGTGTGTGAACATACCTGGCCTATAAAAAAAGACTTTTTGTTCTTTTATAAATTCTGACACCTTTTTTACTGTGTTTCATGTATTGTTGATGTTTTATGTTGTCATATTAAAAAAATTTTTTAATGATCAAACCAACAACATACGTGGTTTGTAATGGACAAAAAAATTACTTTGTCAGTTGATGAACCCTGTTCTTTTTGGGATCAGCAAATCACCTGAATATCATAACCTGTATATTTTCAACCGACTCTGGAAGAAAATAAGTAGAAGAAGACAAAAAACAGTTATTCAGGTAAGAGACATTTTTAGGGCACACTTAACACTATAACATAACAAATAGGTTTTATTCCTGTATTTCTCAAGTTTAATTGGATTTTTCTAGAAATATGCTATATGTATTACCCAAGAGAGTTGCGGAAGATGGCTGTTGTGTTGGTCTTTATGTCGTTTGAACATTTTACTGATTGCTTTTCATTTTAAATACATCAGAAGCAGCAAAAAAAAGCTCCATTATGCTGGTTCTTACATCCTTCAATGTAGAAAACCCATACGGTATGTCTAGGGTGCACACCGATTCAGATACAAATTCTCAGCGCGTGGTTAATCTGAGTCAGATGATTTGTTGGTGGTCACAGTGGAAGCAGGAAATATGCCACCGGTACTGACTCGGTTGGCAAAGAAGCGAGTCAGTCGTTATGGAATTGTCGGATGAGGGATTAACGTGTGAAATGATAAGGTCTGAAACTTTTGTGAAGTTACAGCCAGTGAAAAATGTTGTTCATGATATTATATATCTCTTTTCCTATAGCTATAAATAATATAGTTTCTTTCTATATTGCGTTGAGTGAAACCACCGAAATGTATATTAAAATTGGACAACGTATTGTAAGAAACTGATGTCACCTACAAAACAAAAAAACCTTAAGACCGTTTAGTGGTAAACCTAAAAGTAAGAATGAAAAAAATAGATATTTTACTATAAAACATAATTTATTTAACTAAATAGTATGCATACGAGCAAAATCTGAAACCAGAATGAAGAATTCGGTAAGCAGGTTCCTGCATGCGGGCTCGGAAACGGGCAGCCACTACGGCCACTTCCATTTGAATGCATGTGCCATTCCTGCCGCCGAAAATCTGAATCGACGTGGACTCTGGACGTACCGATACTGTGTGAAAGATACATTTGCAATGTTATCGAATATCACGTGTTATAGTTGTCAAACATAGTGCCCAAACACGGCGGCCTGTTGATTTTAACATGCATCTATACCTCAATGCCTCCTACATAATATAATATCCTCACATATAATAACAATGCCTCCTATGCGATTTGGGAGATTCCAAAGTTCTGAGAACTCACAACTAATACAAAGGGTCTATTGAAGGCACAGGGTCATGAATCTGCCGCAAAACACACCTGTTACTGAAAATGTTGTTTTATATGAGACCCAGTTGGCGCAATTCAGGAATACCCGACTACCTGACTCAGGTCAGTTAGCGTAATTATTGTTTGCCCTAAAACACTACCATAATTGTCAATAGAAACAAGACTCGTACGGTATGTAAATTAGTAAAATGTCGAAAATGAGATTATTATAGAGTGAGATGGAGCTCAAAATTTGCTGGTCCTTCTCCGTTATTTCACTACCACTGTGGTTAGGAATGTTGTAAGGTTAGGTTTATCTAACTCTATACTAACCTAACCAAAGTTGAATTCACTACCACTTCTATTTGCTAAAAAATAATCTATTGCTCTAAAAACTAGTTGTAGTGAATTAACAGAAAATGTCCTCATTTGCTTTAGTTAACACTAAATTAATTCTTTTACCATTGAAAACGTGTTATTATATCACAATTGAAATTTGACAGGTTTTTAAATTAGGTAGTAAAAAATACTGAATTACTAATTCATAAACTTAAATATAGGCCTATCTTTGTTTATAGCTTTCGTCATAGTTTTTCATACAAAAGATTTATTTTTGTTGCCATGGATATTGAAAATTGTATTTATATTAATTCAATCAATGCACACAGTAATTTAAACGAAATCTAGTTTATTAAATATACTTATATTAGGCAACTTCTTGGTATAAACAAGTGGATCTGTCAT